>NC_012876.2:48346064-48646064 GCF_000003195.3 Sorghum bicolor
AGGTGGCAGGGTAGTGACAGCCCTGTCCATCCTTTGTAATCCTCCACGATCAGGTATTCCGGTAGGAGTTCTGTAAAGTCTCTATCGGCTGGGATGTCCAGCTGCGGGGGATCCCTATCATTCCAGACTTGGTTCTAATGCTAGACATGCTAGTTAAATGTTTACTAACAATTCTTTGCAGAGCTATATACGACCAATGTCTGCTCAGTTAGAGATATTATTTTCTTTATTTTTTCTTTTATCCTTGAGGTTGGCTCACATGTGTGTCCACTATCCTTGAACTATGATTTACCCCTGTCTATGTTATGTTTACCTATGCATTCATAAGTAATCATGTTTTTACCAAAGCTAGATGCATTCGTCCTGCCTTCCTACGGGAATTATAAATAAGGATACGCACTCATGGGTTAAAATGCTACAATGATAGTTTCGTGCGCTTGTGGATTTATCCTTATTGAACTATCGATTGGTGTACCTAAGTACCGTACTTAAGATTGTAATCCTCGTGTACGACCCAACGGCGCCGTGCCACAGTATTGCATATCGCAAGTAAGGATGGTTAGGAAGGCCGATCTGGTAGTTCTAATCATCAGTACCAGACTGCATTACTTAGGTCGGAGTCGTACGGGCCGAGAGTTACCTTTCTAACTTAATGGTGGTTAGGAATGTCAATCCCAACATTTCTAGTGCCGTTGCTAAGGATGGATTTATAGTCTATCTTTAGTAGTGACGCTAAGAAATGTCAACAGACTCCGAGCCTATCTACATAGGACAAGGTAGATAAACACGTGGTGATATCAAGGAGTAAATGTGCATCAACTCCTATCACTTAAATGTAGCATAGTAAAATAATTATGATATAACAAATTAAGTTAGCGAGAATAGAGAGACTTAGAATGCTCTAGGCTTGCCTCTCTCGAAGGTGCTAGGCCTGTGGTCCGGGCACTCCTGTAGATCTCCTTCCGGCTCTGGTCCTTCCGAAAGCTCCTGCTCCTCGGGTCCCACCTCGTTCTTCTGCGAGCCTGTATGATGCATATGTGCTCATGAGTGGAGTGCAAGATGCCCGAGGTGCAATGCTTATGCAGGTTAATACAAGATGATCATGACATGATGCATAGATGAAATCGGAAACTATTTCTACAAGGTAGTCAACATCATCCAAGAACATGTAACCAAGTCTGCATCTATTGCATTCTCTTCTACAAATTATTATTAACCAGCAAGCTATCATGGTGCTTCAAAGATACACCAAACACCATTTATTCTATTCATCTCATGCATAACAAGGTTTTATGTATTTAATTATTATTAGGCCTACAAGAGTAGCATATACTTATGATCTTCATAAATTCCACAAAATTACAGTAGGTCACTGGTTATTTATAAAGTCTACCACCAATTTTTCATAATATTTGGATAGGTAACATGGTCCACACAAAAATCACAGTTAAATCTACATAATTAAGTGTAAATACCCTATTGGTGATAAAGTGTCAAACAACAGATTTCATTTTTTATAAATTACTTACTATCATAAGAAATGTCCACAAAAATTTCCAAATTAATTGCATGATCCAATTATTTATTAAAAATTATAAACCATTGCCATGCAAGCATTTAAATCATCATAAATTAATTCCTACAGCAAATATTGTGTTACATATTTTTTCCCAGAGACTAAACATCCATGCAAAGCTAACAAAATAAGAATTACATTTTTCTGAGTTATATTCTATTTACCATGCATTTTCCAAATATCATCAAAACATGGAATAATTATATTTACATAGAAAAGTCGTACAAACATGACATGCAAAGACACCAGGTTCTAGATCTTGAATTATGGAACACATCAAACTTTAGTTCATCATTTTTGGAGCTGTGGATCTCAAGATATGGATTAAATACCATTTAAACAAATTTCTAGAAAGCATTTATAAAACAAAACCGATTCAAAACGCTAAGTGCACCCGAACTCCATCTCCCAGAGGCGCTGATAGGTGGGACCCGCGGGTCAGCCGACCCCGACCGTCAGACACTCAGTGTATCCACGGCCATGGACCGGCCGGGATCTCACTGCCGGTGAGGTTTCCGGCGACCCCAAGAGCACATATGGCTTCCCGAGCGCAAGACGAACCTAGCCGTACCCTTTGCAGCGTCTGCCGTGCACCGGAGATAGCTCGCCGTCGAGCATGGCGGATGCGGCGGCGCTGCTCACCGCGGCCCGGCCATCTCGGTACGGTAGAGCACGGACCAAGGACAGGGAAAGGTGCGCGAAGTCGAGGCGGAGCTAATGCGCTTGAAACCATGGGCAATGGTGGAGAGGAGGGGGAGAACCACGTGAGCCGAGAGGTCGCCGGAGCTCCGGCTCACTCCGGCGAGCCCTAACTGGCGAGCTAAGCTTACCGAGGGCGGTTGAGCGTGCGCGCGGGGTGCCGGAAGGTGAGGCGGAGTCGCTGGTGGCCGAGGATTCGAAGGAGGAGGCCGGGGCTGCCACAGAGAGGAGCTCCGAGCGTCGGCGGCAATGGCTAGCAGTGGCGCGGCCGCTGTGGCTGTCCGGGCGAGCAAGAGCGGGAGAGGGGGAGTGGATGAGCGCGAATGGCACAGGATGGAGAAGCAAGCGTGACCGGGGGCTCCTGGTGGCCGACCAGGGCGTGTCCACCCCGGCGCATGCGCGCCACGCGACGGCAGAGCCCTGCCGGCTCGCCAGGGCGGCACGGCGCAGCCGACCGTCGTGCGTGGATGCGGGCGCGGGCACGGGGACGGGGAAGGCGCGCTCGTGGGCTGGGCCGGCTTTGGCCAGAGGGCCAGAAGCAAGGTCGCGGCCTGTTAGCCCCCCTTTCCCTTTGCCATTTTTTTTGAATTTTTTTCCCAAATATATTCCAAGCTCATTTTAACTTATTCAGGTTTGGCCCCTAAAACAAAATAAATAGCTCCACAACTTTGCTTTAAGCTACAACTCCAAATTCCAATTAGAATTTGAAATGCAATTCAAAACTAGTTCTAGGTTTTTAAATAAATTCATTTTGGGGATTTTTGTATAAAATCCATTTCTCAAATTATAGAGCTCCAAAAATTCCAAAAAATATTCTTAATTCTTCTAAAACATAGTTCAACTTACTTTGGTCATCACAAGCAAATTTAAAGCAAGCATGTTAATTTATTATGTTAAATTCATTTAAATCAAGCACATAAAATCACAATTTAAAAGCTACTATGCTTATGTGATGCTATGCTCATGCTATGATTGATGAGAATGCTTATGAGTGAGTTTGTGAGACTAAGTGCATGCTTAACACCTAGGGTTTTACAGCCCTTCCCCCCTTAGGGAAATCTCACCCCGAGATTTTGGGTTACTAACCATCTCATATGAAATTTTGGATAAACTATTTTTAGGTAATCCTCTGTTTCCCAGGTAGCATCTCTATCATCATGATGACTCCACACCACCTTGTAGTTTATGACAACTCTATTTCTGGTTACCCGCTCCTTGGTATCTACGATACCCACTGGTTGTTCTTGATATTCAGATGTGCCTTTATCTTGATTCCCCGAGGTTCAATCCTTTGCTCAGGTACCTTCAGATACTTTCTTAACTGGGATACATGAAAAACTGGAAAGATCGAGCTCAACTCTTCAGGTAACTGGATCTTGTGGGCCAGCGGACCTTTCCGCTCTATCACCTGATACGGTCCCACATACCTAGGGGCAAGCTTACTTCGAACCCTGAAGTGTTGAACATTACTTATCGGCGTAACCTTGAGGTAAACATAGTCACCCACATTAAACTCAAGCGGTCTTCTTCTCTTGTCGGCATGGCTTTTCTGGTGTGATTGTGCGGCTCTCGTGTGTTGTTGTATGATTTGCACCTTCTTCTCAGCATCGTTCATGAAGTCGATACCATAGTATATTCTTTCAACAGGTTCGACCCAGTTTAACGGAGTCCTGCACTTCCAAGCATACAACGCTTCAAATGAAGCCATCTTGACACTCTCTTGATAGCTATTGTTGTAAGAGAATTCAGCCAACGGTAACCATGCTTCCCAAGATCCTTTTGAAGATAACACACAAGCTCTCAGCATATCTTCTAACACTTGATTGAGCCTCTTTGTTTGGCCAGAAGTTTGAGGGTGATATGCTGCACTTCTCACGAGACTAGTCCCCAAACTCTTGTGCATTCGCTCCCAAAAGTGAGCAGTGAACTGCGGACCTCTATCTGATATGATGGTCTTGGGAATACCATGCAACTGTACAATCTCAGCCACGTATAAGTCAGCATACTCGGGAGGTCTATAACGAGTCTTAACTGGAATGAAATTAGCCGATTCGGTAAACCGATCTACGATTTCCCAAATCGAGTCATTCCCTTTTCGCGTAGTAGGCAATCCTGTGATGAAGTCCATACTGACCTCTTCCCACTTCCACTCTGGACTGACAATGGTTGCAGCAACCATGTGGGTTTCATGTTTATAGCTCTGACTCGGCAACACGTGTCACATCGGGCCACATATGCTGCTATCTCTTTCTTCATTTTGGTCCACCAAAAGTGAGACTTCAGATCTTGATACATTTTGCTACTCCCAGGATGGATGGAAAGCTTCGAAAGATGTGCTTCATCCATGATTCGATTATTTAGTTCTCAATTCTTCGGAACTACCAACCGATGCTAAAACCAAAGCACCCCTTTCTCGTCCACTCGAAACTAAGTCTTGGGGTCATCCTTGATCCTTTCCTTAATATGAGAAATGCTGAAAGCCCTAGTTTGGTTTTGGATAATTGATGAAACCCTAGTACTAACCTCTATACTAAGTGTGTGTATACTTAATGAGGTTGGTACATGCCAAGTGATGGAGCAAGTGATGATGATGGTGATGACCACAAGATGATCAAGTGCTCAACTTGGAAAAGAAGAAAGAGAAAAACAAAACCCTATGGAGATCAAGGCAAAGGTATTGCTTAGGGTTTTGGTTTTGGTGATCAAGACACCATAGAGGGTGTGATCACATGTAGGATAGATAGCCGTACTATAAAGAGGGGAATTCTTTGGCTAAGCGGTTATCAAGTGCCACTAGGTGTCATTGTTCATGGTCATGCATTTAGAACCTACTGAGCTAACTTAACTCCTTCGAAGAAAATGATTGTGAAAAAGCTAACACACGTGCACTTGTTGGTTTACACATTGTGGTGTTGGCACACCTTGAGAAGGAGGCGGAGTTTAAAGGGTAGAGAGAGGATGGGTTCCTCTCTCCCTCCCGCCGAGCTTGCGAAAATGAAGTGCATATTTTCTATTGCGCCGGTGGGAAAGTTGGACTAGTCGCAGGAGTGTTTCTCGCTGAGAAACACTCACCGGACGCTGGCTTCTGGAGCACCGGACGCTGAGTCTAAGCGTCCGGTGCAGTCAGTGCGTGGCCCAGCTAGGGTAAGGCACCGGATGCTAGGCACCGGATGCAGCTTGGAGCGTCCGGTGGTGTGAGTCCGGTGCCCTGAGCGTTTTGCAGAGCTCTCTGAGTTTAAGTCCGGTGAGCACCGGACGCAGCTTGGAGCGTCCGGTGGTGTGCGTCCGGTGACCTCGCGTTTTGCAGACCTCTCTGTGTTTAAGACCGGTGTGCACCGGACGCGTCCGGTGCCAACTTGCTCAGCATCCGGTGCTCTGCAGGTTACCGTTAGACTCTGACACGCGGCTGACTTTGGAGCACCGGACGTAGCTGTTAAGCGTCCGGTGCCCCTTTAAGAGCGTCCGGTGACCCCGAATTTGACCCAGTGAGAGAGCCAACGGCTCTATTTGTTTGAGGGGTCTATAAATAGTTGTTAGCCAGCTTAGGGCTCACCCTCTTGGTATTCTTGACTACTAGACATCCTTGTGAGCCTAAGCAAACACCTCCCACTCATCTCCTTCATAGATTATACATCTTTGTGAGATTGGGAGTGATTCCACGTGCATTTTCTTGAGTGATTGCATCTAGTGGCACTTGGGGATCGATTTGGCTGCGGTTTTCTTGTTACTCTTGGTGGTTGCCGCCACCTAGACGGCTTGGAGCAGCAGAGGAGCTTTGGCACGAGTAGGCACCACGCATACACAATATCTGGTGTAGTAGAGACATAGCTCTTGTGTGCCTAGTGATCATATCAACTAGAATTGTTGGATAGGTGGCTTGCAAACACCTCTTTAGAGCTAGACCAAAAAGCTTCGCTTTGTTATTTACTAACCTCTTGCTCTAGTGATTTTGTAGAATTTTTAAATAGGCTATTCACCCCCCTCTAGCCATACTAGGACCTTTCAAATGCCCTTATCTGTCTTCTAACCTTCGATGACTTGACTCTCGAGCGAACAACTGAGCTGTATGTGACATAGAACCTTAGGATGCATCAAGTTGAACCCATCTTCAAACAAAGGTTGGACCACTTGATAGTGTGGCTTACGACTTGTTGTGCATTCTTAACGTCACTACCAAAAGTAGACTTAGTTTTCTAGTTCTGATAACGGCGCCAAAAATGCCAAACCTATCCCTCATGCCACTTAAGCCAAGTTGTATTAAGTAATGAATAGTGACAAAGGATATATTAAGTAATGAATAGTGACAAAGATAATTAGTCCGATCAGCATAACTTAGCCACATAATAAATATGATAAGGACCTCAATTAGATATTCTAGCAAGTCATTAGCATGTTATTCGGACGAACTACAAGAATATTTCCTAAGTTATTCTCAACTATACAGTCTAGCATATCATAGTTAGTGCAATTATACTTTGCAATCATTGTGAGATAGGACTACGCCCATGCATAGTGATATTATCAAGGAATATGAGAAACATCGCAATCACTCCCCTATAATAATGTTGCTCTGCCAGCCCAATACACGAGAGGGGGACTATATAAGAATCAATGGAGCTGTCACTACCACGAACTATCCCGCGATCTGGCATATAGGGTACAATCGCAGATAAATACGGTATAGGCACCACGCATACACAATATCTATCATTTACCCATGGATCCGATGGATAAACGCTATACGATCCTAAACATGTATATAATTCCAATCTAACTAAGCCAAGTATATAACTATGATAAACTAAGAACAATATAATTGTGAATAAAAATAAGTAGAGCAAAGTCATAATCAATATATTGAAGTAGAACAAAGTCATATTCATAATATTGAAGAACAAAGATGAAAAATTGAAGAACAATAGAGAATTACCAAGAATCCTCTTGACAGATCCGAAAACCAATCGAAGATTGACTGCTTCTAGTTCTAATCCTATGTAGCTATGCTAATCTAGAGATCTAATTGATGTGGTGGCTCTAGGGCTTGATCAGAGGCTTCTTCTCCCTGATGAATAATGAATTAGGGTTGAGAGGTGCTCTCCTCCAGGGGCCAGGGGGTCTGGTTATATAGTCCTTCCAAGTGAATATGGGCTGTCGGATCAAACCGACATTGATTGAACGGTTATCCTTGATCCTTTAGGTCGGTGGAGTATGATCCCCGAAGAGGACTCTGATTGGGCACCAAAGGGGGGCGCGGCGCCCTGGTCTCTAGGGCGGCAGCCCTAGGCCAGGCCCCGTTCTGCCTCCGCTTCATTCCCGTGGCTTCTGGTGTCTTCTAGATGTTAGAAAATTGCGCGACACGTTAATATCTCTATGTAATCCCGACGTGTGGGCCTTTCTTCCGTATTTCCTGATAACCCCCTACAGAAATAGAGAAACACCAAAACTCGTGGAATTCTGTCAGATAAAACCCTAAGTCTGGATGTCGGTTGCATTTGGATCCTTTTCCTTGTTTATTTGATAATTAAATTTGATACTTAAGGACTGTCAACAAACTCCCCCAAGCTTACCTCTTGCTCGTACCTGAGCAAGGATAATCTCAGCGATGGATCATAAGTTGTTGTAATGCCTTTAAAAGTTGACGGTACACATGCTTTTAAATAAGGTCTCATCTCTGAGTTAGAGTAAATTGTCAAGACTTAAAACTTACTCATTTTACCTTTCACCATGGGACTTGTGACTGTCACTTCCATCTTGAGTTACAGTCTAGTCAAGCGTCATGTCTCTTATTCTTGATCAGCTATAGCTCTGGAGTTTTTTTTTTGCAGATTTTCAAATAAAACTCAGAGATTCCTTGTATGACTCTCTCCGATATATCTTTTGTGGTATTTCTGGATCCTTACCAAGGCATTGATGGTATATGCCTTCTCTCAAAATATGTAGCATTTATGGTATAAGGCATAGTGATATTGCCTTCTCTCTCATCCTACTCTAACAAGGCTTTAATATCTAGAGCTCATAGGTGGGAGATAAAGTATACATACTTACAAGACATTTATTGTATAGTCAAACCATGGATCCAAAGAAATAAGTCAATAAGTCAAATCAAGATGTGCATGTGTGACGAATGAATGGTGTGTGGTGATGACAATGGTGAAAGTCTACTTCTACTTTTGCTCTTTGAGGGGATACATACCTTCCTTGCTTTTTGAAACTTTGTCAGGAGAATGAGATGCTCTACTTTTTTTCTTTTTCATTCCTCTCAGGTGGGTATTTTGTACCCCTAATTCTACTATCGGACACTTATCCATTTTTACCTCTCGTCTCACTTTTTCTTTTCTTTCGAGGTTCCGGGCACTTGCCCCTTTTTATTTCCTCGTATCATTTTTTTAGAGCACTCATCTTCTGAAATAATATAGCAAGTGGTAGTAACCAAGATAACTCGAGCATTTATTTCACAGGGGAAAATAGAAATGTTTTTGGCTATTCTCTCTCGGATTAGGAGTAGAATATTTTTGGTTGGTTTTGGAGATGGAAATGAGTCGATATATGTGGATGCATACTTCCGGAGTAGAAGCAGCATGTGTGAGTGAACGTGCAAGCAAATCTCGATTTTAACCACATGACAAGCTCCTAAGGGTCTACACAGCTTGACCACACTCAATGCTCATAAGCAGTAAAAAGTAAATGTGTGGCTCAAAGTCTAGCAAGCATGTATATATGGCTGTGGTAGGAATTTAAACCCTCATCACACAGGAACTCATCATGCAATATTTGAAAGATTTTTGAAAGATAAAATTCTCCAGAATTCTAGCATCTCTAGGAACAAATAAACAGCAGCTCAACCTTCACATATCATATCCGTTAACAACTTAGACTTTAGATCAAGTTCTCTTCCCACAAGTTCAGGTTTAGAGCAAGCTTTAAATTATAACAGTTATGTCTAAACTTAAGAGAGAACTTGAAATTTGAAAATTAGGCAGAGCAACTATTCATCATATCCATGCTAGAGTTTTATTATTAAGATTCAGTTTAGCATAGCCACTTTATTTATTTATAAAGCACACTAAGCAAGACAAAATATATAAGCACAAAATCATTATTTGGTTTTCCATAGTTATGTATATTTATATTTTAATATAGTATAAGTATAAAGATAGATAGAAATACTTAGCGAGATAAATGGGGGTGCTCTCCCCCAATCTGAATTTTGACGTAATTTCTTCTGATGTAGCTAGCAGGTGGCAGAGGTGTATTTGAAAGTCGGCAGTACCCTGACAGCGATTAGAATGTCCTCCGTCTGCTAGTCTTCTTGATCATTGAATTCTGTGGAGCTCAAATAGACAACAAAGCTTTGTGGAACTGATTAAGTGTTAGCATAAATATCTAGCCTTTATCATGTTGAGCCTCCTCAATCAATATTACTCTTATATTTTTTTTATTTTCATTTTATAGAGCAGAAAAATATTTATTTTATTTTTATGCCACCACAGTGAATGTACTTATGGGTTTCATGTCACTCGTATACTCACATGGGGCTTACTGTTTTTTTAACATTTTTATTTTCTTTTTAGCATAGTATGAACATAATTAACTAAGTAAACTATTTAAAATAATTAAAAGAGAAAGGATAACTACCAAATTTACCTTTTGGCAAGGCGTTCGGTGTTTTTAAGTCCTCCGAACGGGACTCTCCATTTTTTAGTTGTCCTGGAATTCATTGGGTGGCGTAGTCGGTGCTTCTGGCGGCGCCTCTTCTTCGTGTATAGTTCTCTTCTCTTCCCACACCTGACTCGGTGCTACGGTCTCCTCAGGATAGTCTTGTTCAAGCTGTATGTCTTCAGACCTTACTACTTCTCCTTCATAGTCTGCCCATCCGTCCTTGATGATTTGCCTTCTCTGGTTGCGGTTGCGTCGTTTTCTTCTTGTCCTGACCTGCTTAGAGTCTTCAACGATATAGTTAGGGTTAGTAAAATAGCGGCATACCTTCTCTGAGGGGAAGTGCATGTGAACTTCTCTGGTTCCAATGTAGATAATTGCTTTAACGATGCTGAGGAACGGTCTTCCAAGGATGATGGGTGTTGACGGTCCTTAAGTACCAAATATAATCATCAAATAAATAAAGAAAAGGATCCAAATGCAACCAACACCCAGACTTAGGGTTTTATCTGACAGAATTCCATGAGTTTTGGTGTTTGTCTATTTCTGCAGGGGGTTATTAGGAAATACGGAAGAAAGGCCCACACGTCGGGTTTATATAGAGATATTAATGCACCGCGCAATTTTCCACCATCTAGAAGACTCCAGAAGCCACGGGAACGAAAGGAAAGGCGATCGGGCCTGGGGGCATGGCGCCCGCCCTCCCCCCTTGGGCGCCCGCCCTGTCCTAGAGTCCAATCAGGACTCTCTTCAGGGATTACGCTCCACCGACCTAAAGGATCAAGGATAACCGTTCAATCAATGTCGGTTTGATCCGACGGCCCAGATTCACCTGAGGGGACTATATAAGCAGACCCCCTGGCCCTGGAGGAGAACAAGTTCATCATAGAGTTGAGAGGAGCCCTCAAAGGAATACCTCTCCTCTAAATAGACTTAGGGCTTAGCATCCAATGTGAGAGTAGACTAGATCTACTAGATTGAGAGAGATAGAGTGGAGGTGTAGATCAGAGGAAGCCCGGCCTGTCGGTGTCTACTCTGAGGTTGTACCTGCGGGATCAAGTCTCCTAACCCGAGGCATGCTCCTAGGATTCTTCAGTAATTCGACTTCTAATTCTAGTAAGTTCTTGTTCTTATTGTTCTTTGGTTTATGAGTTTACTTTAATCTCTTCCGGTTGAGTTTAGAGTAATCATTGCTAGCGTAAACGTGGTGTTTGGGCTAGGGTACTCATAGATATCCCCTGACTAGCTAGACCGTGGTAGTAGCGAGGAACGTGACATTTCCGAGTTACCTTTGCATCCCACATCTCGTTAGCAGGACGGGTAGGTTTATAGGTGCGGGTCGAACATCCTCTCTGGTGTCTAGATTCCGTAAGCTTCCCCAATAGAACAGTAGATCATCCTTTCCAAGGTTAGAACGAGACTACAGTTGTAGTCTTCTCTATACATCACTCACATCGATAAACATTCCTTGTAGCCTAAAGGGTAGTAGCAATAGATTTTGTTACTCAGATGCACGCTTTCTCCCAGTGGTAAAAATATAAATACGATACTCTGGATAACCTCCCGGGTGAAGTGCTCACCGATATCCGTGCGCTTGCGGATCATTTTCTGATGGCGATACCAAATATCAACAAGCATTTCTGGCACCGTTGCCGGGGGAGAAAGACGGTTTGCTGAGATAACTTTTGGTCTTGCTATTATCTTGTATTATACTTTTATACTTTTATTCTTTTATCTTTTTATCTTTATGGATAACTCAAATTCCACACCTATTATTGAGTTGTTTGCACCTTCGGAGACCAGCCATAGACCATGGGAGTCAACAAGTCCTTTCTTTGCCCCTAATTATGATCTGTGTCCGGAGTTGATTGCAATAGGTCAAAACCAACCCTTTTCTATAGCTGAGGTCCTACCTTTTAATCAAAATGATAATGAACTTTTAGCTACACCTAGGGAATCTGTTAATCTTTCTATAAATTCTGGTTTAAACCGAGCCCTACAAGACTGTGATAGAACCGCCCAATTTATACAAGCTTAAGTGCGACTGTCCTCGTTTAACACGTTGACACGCGCATACTCTCACTTATATAAACCCGGTAGTCTGCCGAGTGTCACGAAGGACCTCGGTAAATCAACTTTACACCAAGATCGCATGATTAAGCAAATACACATCACATACACGGAGATTTGCAGCGGAAATAATATTACAAAAGAGTTCACAAATAATAATACAAGTTTAGATTTTCCAAATCGATTAGAAAACAACATAGCTTTCAAATGATTACAATGACATTAGTTTCAAATACATTGCTAGCATAAGTGAATCCTCTGACAAAAGCATGTAGATAAGAACACTATATAGGACCACCGAGCCCACCGGCGGTTAGCCACCATCCTTAGCAGGCTGAAGACTTCACCTGCAACATGGTGGGATAAACCCTGAGTACTCGAATGTACTCAGCTAGACTTACCCGACAGGAGAGAAATAAAAGACTCTCAAGGATATGCAAGGCTTTTTGGTGGAGTTGGTTGGATAGCATAACTTTGCCAAAAAGAGCATTACTATCATGAGTCCTTACTTTCAACCTTTTAGTCAATATTTTAGCATCAAGTTCAATTAAGCTACCATAGCTAGATTTTGCACCTATTCTATAGCAACCACTTGATTATTGAGCATTACATTAATAACCATATCCGGTTTATCATGTAGCCATCATCATCATCATAACCATTAAGTTTCATTTAGTGAGTTCTACATTGCGACTGCCCGAGTCAAGTTCTCACTACCCGAGAGAGACGACGATTCGAATCGATTCCTATCCAGCTGGAGGGGTATTCCTAGCACTCACCCAGGCGTACTTAGCTAGAGTAGCTTGGATCACCTTTAGCACAACTCCGGACCAAGTCTCGGGTCCGTACAGCGCCGCACCCCAGGGACTGCCAATCTGCCAGGGTCAACACTCTAACCTGAGACCTCGGTCTTACGCCATTGACTCCCCGCACATTCTTACTACCAACCGGGGTGCGCACTTAAACCGAACGGGGTATCCGGCTGGAGATGCACTCGTAGGCTTCGCGGTCGGAATGACTTATCCGGCCAGCTAAGTGTTAGGCATGCGTTCAACATGACACGAGGACGTTACAGCGAATCGGTCCTTAACCGACACAGACGGGGATAGATTCACACCCAAGACCTCCATGCCTTGTTGCTGCACTACCATCATCCCGCCCGGTCTCAAATTCATTATTAGCACAAGGTTATTTCCATGATAGCAAATATAGCCAACCGTGATCAGGTATCCACCTATCTCTCGCAGGTGACAGGAAATCACCCTTCTTCTACCGAGCTTAAGCATAGCTAAGCATAGAACGTTTTCCTTATACTAGTAAGGGTTCAGGTAGTTTCATATAGTGGACAAGGTAGGAATATATACACCAATGGTTTCATTCAACTCCTATCACCTAATGCATCATATGAAGTTATACTCTTGTGCTTTTATAAAAAGAGAGGGTAGGAGACTTAGAATGCTCCGGGGCTTGCCTGGAATCCGACACAGTCAGTTAAGTTAGCTTGCGCCATCTTGACGACATCCAAGTTCGCAACACTTGTGTAGTCCTTCCATCATCCCGATAGGTCCACCATAAAGTCCTTCACGTAGTTCATTTAGCGTACCTAAATGAGATGCAAGATGCAAGTGTATGAACACGTAGAAGTGCAATAGACAAAGCAACACACACAAGAAGCATGGCAAGAGCATGGTTACACTAAACTTACTTAAGGACATCTCACTGCTCAACTTATTGATTACACAACCAACATGCTAAGTCAATAAAGAATGCAACACTAAACATATTAGATATGGTATACATGTTTCACAGGGTCTCAGGTATATTAACTTGGCCATTACCAAAGACATGAGTCATACATAGCAATATACCAAGCAACAGCAATACAAGGAATCTGCCATTTTTAGGACTGTTAACAGCAGCTGAGTAAATAAATCATAACTGGAGTTACACAACTCCAAAAGACATGCAAGAAGACATTCTGGAAAGCTTAAAAAATTATCTACATTTGATAGTTAGACATAAAAGCATGATTCTCAACTTAAGCTGGTCGAAATTATAAATTTCCAGAATCTGTCCCTGACAAACATAGAGCAGCCCTTTCTGGAATCAAACTTTGAACAGACACAACTCACAAACCACAAAACCAAATACTACCAAATTTTGAAAGCAGCTAGATAAATGAATTATCTACAACTTTGCTATAAACAAGATTCCCATAAAACATCATTTACACATTGTAATCCAAACAGTTCCAGAAACTGTCCAGAAACAACAATTGCAAACAATTAACTATTAACTTATGTTTCAAACATGCATTTGAGCAAAACCATTGTTACCAACAGTTTGAATATATCTAAAGAACACCAGAAAACATAGTGGACATTACCAAATAAATTTATTTAATGCATTTCTTAATTAATTGGATTATAAGGTGAATTAAAGAACATATACCAAACAGGCACAGTAAATTCTACAACAATTACAGTAGATTCTACATACCATCCATAGTCTACTGTATAAATTTCACTGCATTTGGATAAACATAGCTACATCTATGAAAAAGACAAATTACTATTGCAATTAACCATGTGAGAGCAAGATAAATGTACAAATCATATTTTCTTCAAACAAATGACCACATTATATATTAACATCATACAACAATATCATAGAATTGTACTAGAACAACATTTTTCCATTTTTAGATTTTTATTTACAATTATAAACCATTTATCAAGCCCCATAAAGACATCTCTGTCCAAAACATGTACAGAATCTATCATGCCACCTTAAACAGCCATAACTTGAGTTTCATATACCCATAAATTATGGTTATGTACTTTATAGAAAGCTTTATAAATTTTTAACAACCTTGTTATAAACATCTAGAGCTAAATCTACAACTAACATGGTCATACATAACAAACAATGCATCCCTGTCTGGGTTTAGACAGAAACTGAAACAGTAATTTAAACTACTATAACTAAACATATGCTTTACCAAAAATTATGCTATTTAGCTTGATGGAAAGCTTATGAAAAGTACTACAACTCATATACTTTCATCCAGGCATGATTCACAACTTAACTGAGCCAAACAATACAAACATGCAGATCTACTCAGAATAGGAGCAAAGCAACACATGGCATTTGTTGTTTTTATAACCCTTACTCTATCATGCCTAAATTCATGAAACTTTTACCAGACATCACATATTATATGAAAATCATGTCAAAATATTCTCACATTTATTGGAGCAATAATACAGTGGTTATGAAAAGGACAAATATAACAAGCAATTAAAACCGAACTGCATAAATCTATTTTTTTTACGGATAAAACTGGAACTAAACCATGCCGTATTATAGATCTAATGCATAGATAATTTCACAAGGATTCCAAAATGTCCAAATTTGCTATTTTACGACTTTTTTATGAATTACTATGCATTTTCAAAGTTCATCCATGAAATCTAAAAAACAACATAAAAGGAAAACAGATCTTTCACCAGGGACCCTGGATTTGCCATAAATCACGCTATAACCCAGAAATACTATTCATATGAGTCTTGACTTCGCATCTGGAGCCCTGAGTTGTTTCTTATTCTAACCCGAGGTCCTTTCTTCTCTCTATTACGGAACAGAGACCGAACCGGAGATGGGAGAAGGAGGACTCCGGCCGGGCCGACGGTTGCTGCATGGGAAGGCATGGCCACGCCCTGGCCATGTCCTTGCGGTCGATGCAGCAGCACAGTGCGGCGCAGTAGCTTCTGCAGCTGGGCAGCAAGGGGCGCCGGCAGCCATGGTGGCTCCGCTCTGGAGGCGCTGGGGGTGGAGAGAGCGAGCCAGGGGGTGGAGAGGGGCGAGGAAGGCGCGGGCGTGTGTGTCCACTTCGACAGCCGGGCGTGGGGAGGGCTCTGGGCGAGCAGAAGAGGAGGAGGGGGCGCACTCGGGCATAGATGCCACGCACCCGCGACGTGTCCGCCCGTTGAGGCATTTCACCGAACACGTGTCGAGCAGTAAAGTGGCTTAGGTGGGACGTGGTTTGGGCCGGTTCTGGACCGAATTTGGTCATGGACCAAAAATAAAGTTTGCTCTACTCTTGATACTCTTCAACTTTGATTAAGGTGCCATGGTCATTAGTGTTACAGATTAGAAGATAATTTGATGCCAACCTATGAGTGTCAATGAATTGATAATGATTAACAAAACTTAAAATTGCTGACCAAAATGAAGTCAAACTGGTGTCATCTTTTGGCATGCTCTAGCCCACAATATGTACTCCAACTTTTATTTTGGGACCCAAGCAAGTTGTTTAGTAAAATTTAGAGAACGCGGAATGCCAACGTGATGAACTGCAAACCTAGACTTAGAAACTCTAAGTGCTGGAAATTATAGCGGATTTAATCTTGGGACTATTATTTGACATGCTTAGAAGATGATTCAGACTTAGTAACTTTAACAAAGAATGTAGTGTGCAAACTATAATACAACTTTTACAAAAGGACATTGTAGTAGTTCAGTCTTATTTGGAAGATACAAGGCTCCCAACTGGGGTACCCGAAACTGAGCACCTCAGGACTTAGCCAAAATTCTGGAGTTCCCAAAACAGCACTGCGTTGAATCTTGTAAGCTTAATATGATTAGGTTAGGGGCAAAACTAGCTCTTGACCATTAAACAAAGTTTGTTCTACAGAATCTAGACTACAACTTTCATTTAAGGTCAAACTAAAGAACTAGTACAAAAGTCAAACTTTCGCTTTAGTCAATGCAGCAACTTGATAAAGCTCAAACTAAGGTTTTAGGCTAATTGAAGCATTTTTTGGGCACAAGCTCAACATGAACCCTTCATGACTTTTGTTGTATAGTTCATCTAGAGTCATTTGGACAAGGTTGCAAGGATTGGTTGATGACCTATGGTTCTATTCACTTAATGAGGTCATTCCAACAAGCATGTAACTTATCATTTTATGTGACCTTTTGATTCCAAACTTCTTGAAACTTTTTGAGTGATCACTATAGGCAGTGATGGATATGGGACACATGAGAGAGGTTCCATTAATATCACTCAAGCATGCACTTTGAAAAGGCCAATATGTAAGCAAGGGCGTGTTCTCCAAGTTTAACTTGAGGCTCACTTTCATGGATTGACTTTATCATGATCATCACCACTTATTATAACATGTTTGAGCTCAAAACCTAAGGTCTAACTAGTGGCAAACACCTGGGGTGTTACAACCCTCCCCCCTTAAAAGAATCTCGTCCCGAGATTGAGGACAAAAGACTTCCAAGGGTAGAGAAGCATGTTATTCACTTCTAACATTGGCGATAGCAGTCAACTACTTATCTCCGAACTTCAGAGAGACTGATTTGGTCAAGGCACTTTCTGATACTTGTTCTTCGTAGTGAATTTTTGTCTAAAGAATTTCCTTTTTTGACTTCTGTGAAGTATTGTTATCTTAGGAGGAATTCAAGACAACATAGTTCATCATTCCCAATGTACGATGGATGGCCAGGAGCAGACTAAACTACTCATTGCAATGTTTCCATATTTGTTCACAAGGCTCGAAAAGTAGTGCTCTACCGAAATGGCTCGAGTACAACCTTTCGGAGGGGATGAGATCCTGAACTAGATAAACATCCTTTGAGGTTATGAGAAACCAACTAACCAACAAACGATGTCTATTTTGGTCATAAGGTCTAATCACTTAGATGCCAATTGATGGAAAGCAACATAAGGTTCCATGTGTGCAGTTCTCTTTCTCTGATAACAGCACTGTATTATCTGAGTCTATCAAGTCAATGCTCACCATTCAAGGAATTTCATGACTCCAAGTGTTAACAATTACCTAGGTCGTATCAAATACAACCTCTTGGGTAAAAGGACATAGAAGATACCCATGGCATGTTAGCATTGGATTAGCATTGCTAAAGATGGATGATAGCAAGGTCTAGAGGACAACATCAGTTGCAAGTATTCACCGAACTAGGGAAACAAGCTACTACCAAGCAAGTCAACTAAAATTTTCCTTCATTAAGCAACGACTTAGTAGGTTCTAGGTCGACTTGCATTGTAGCAGAATAGCTTGGTGAGACTACTTTTGAGATTGAGGATTCCTTTCTAGGATCAAATAACAGCTCCAAGATAATAAATTTAAGATTGTTGTTTAACACCTTTCTAATTATTTTTGGCTTGTAGAACTCCTAGATTGTTCAACTATCGGTTGATGTGATAGGGTAACAGCTAGGCACCCAAGGTGAAAGGAGGCTTTTCTAGGTCATCGTTAGGTTCATCCAATCAAATTCTAAACAAAACTTTTGATAGCACCACACAAAGAATGATGCTGACCGAGGGACATACTTTCTCTAGCTTGTGACCCAGATATAGCATCTAGTACTATATGTGTGATTGTCCAAGAGGGAATTGACTTGACAACATTGGGTTTAGAGAAGGAGGCCATATTTGCATCATTGATCGACTCATTATCTTCTTTGCTGAACAACGGTCTATGGGACATAGCTGCTATAGCTACTAAAGAGTCATTATCTAGCTAGAGATTAACTTTCTTATTGGTAACTAACCAGTTGTCCCTTAACACTAAAAATTTCCAAAGCTTTCTTCCTAGTGGCAACAATTGTAGTTGATGCGTATATAGGCAGTCAAGATCAAAGTCAGCCAAAGAGAGATTACAATAGAGATGGTTGATTATGACTGTGTGATTACCATGCACCTTAGATTGAGACTTGGATAGCCAGGTCATAAGAATAATGCAACAATCAATTCTTGTCTGACTGATAACTTGTCCAACTTTAAGTGTTGTGTGCCCTTTGGATTCAACAGTGGATGACACAAGTTACTCACTAAACAACTGATATTGTTACATGGGTAACAAATATAGTCTCTTGTCTACCACCCCTTGCAGTCTGTTAAGGTTTATGTCGGTAACCTATTCTTCAAAGGTTATCTTCTTAGCAACTTCAGAAGGAAGTCCTATTAGATAAGTCTGATATAGATCCTTTGATTGAAGATAAGGAAAGATAACCAAGGACAAGCTCATGAGAAGATAACACAGGGGTGTAGTTTTATAATAGATCATGACTAGCAACCACGATACCAGTGCGTGCCGAGCAGCACGACCTTGTGTCTGCAGCCACAAGATGCTCTCGGTTTCGTCACGGCACCATCAATCGTTAATCATGACAATATTATTGACCTTACCACCAATGTGAAATCTCACATGACATAGGTAGGTCTTGCATGTACAAGGATCATGTGCAAGACATAATTAAGCAAGCAAAGGTGACAACAAGATCTGGAGGTAACAAGTAGGAGGTGAAAGGACGAGAACAAGACACAAGACATAAAGGGATATGCCCTATGCCCATCAAGGCCATTACTCAACAATTAATTTATGAGATGCGGTCATGTTGGGTAGGAATATGAGATCAAAGTTGATAAGCATCCAAGACTTGGGGAGGCTGGAGATGACTAAAGCAAACTCCAAAGGTAGAACCACTACACCGATCAGAGATTTAGATGATAGGGAGTTACATGGTTTGTAAAGCAAAAGATTCCAAGATTAGGCAGCAAAAGATTCAGAGATCAGGCAATAAGAGATTGCATTACACAAGTTAAGCTTTGGGAGATGCAATCGGGAGGTCCAACATGGATTTGGTATGGTCTCCGTAACTAGCAAAGAACAACTATAGTCAAAAGCTTTCTGTAGCGAGAACTTATTCTAGCTAGTTGGCTAGGCAAGGATATTTGCAAACGGGTGTAGGGCAACCATGGTATATGCAAGCATTTGAGGGTCTGGACATTGGTTTACGTATCAAGCGTATGCATGGATGCTCCAACATTAAAAAACTAGCAGTCAAGTCCATAAGCTCGGCTTCTAAGAAAGGAAGCTAATCTGATACAACCAGCACACAATCAACCTAACTTGAGTGCCATTCTATGATAAAGCTATTTAACACTCGTGCTTGTCGAGGACAAAACAAGAAACAACCAAGGCATGATCTAGATAACCAATCATCCACACAACATAACAGTTTTAAGCAAGTACTTGAGAAAACTCAAACAACCACGCTTAAACAACCATTACTAAGCACAAGGCTTACATATAACAAACATCTATCTACAGCAATACAACACATTTATCCCACATACAAGGATTATGATACAAGATGTGCTACAAAGCAAGTGGACATGGCTCAGTCTTTTAGGGAGAAGATGATTTTGAGATAGATAGTAAAAGGGCTCCAAAAGACTTTGGTATGGCTGCACTATCATGTAAATGGACATACCACAGGAAGGAGTTTAGTATTTAGGAAAACTCAGCGGGAAAAGGTTATTGAACCTATAGAGCTAATCCAAAACTTAACAAGGTTGAAAAAGAATAGCAATCAGCTCTGCCTAAACTAGGACAGAGAACTTGATATGAATTTTAGAAAATGGTAATTAAAGTTCCATTGATTGAATAAACATGATCATTAATCTTATGGAAAACTTATCAAGTTACCTATAATTTTCTTATTATCATCTTATGATGCTTCTACAGCTAACAAGCACAACAATACAAAAAAGACATCAATTCAGATTTTGACAGATTCTGTCATTCTACTTCACAAGCACATAACATAAGATTTAAACCACCAAAAGTAGTGATCTAAGATATTTTGGAAACCTTAACAAAAGTACTACACTTCTTCTATTAACTCCAAGACATGATTCTGTATGCACACTAGTCAAACAAACTAAACATTCAGATCTGGTCAAAACACGATCAGGATCTGTCAACAAACTTCAAAAGTTCATAACTCCTAAACCATCAGGCCTATGGTCATGAAATTTTAGGATAGACTAGATATTGAAGTTGGCTACAACTTTGGTATTCATTATAATTACAGAAAACACTATTATTGTCATGAAAACACAACTAGAATACAAACTGGTGTAGCAGCCAAAATTCTATACCCTATCGAGCAATGTTTTCCCTTGTTCTATTAACAAGAGAGCACACACATGCATTGTAACAGAACCGCCCAAATTATAAGAGATTAAGCCTAATAGTGACCATTTGCATAGTCAAACCATCGAGCTTAAGCCCATACAATCCCGGTAGTCCGTGAAATCTCGAAGGATTTCAAACCACAGATCGTACATACAACCAAGATCGTAATAAGTTTAGCGGTCACCATCCACAGTTACATCCAGTTCGAAAATAACCATCAAATACATCGGAGTACTTAAAGTTATTACAAACCAAGTTCATAAGTAGCGGAAGCTTCATAGTTCGAAAACAACACACACATGCTTAGTCTGATACAGTGCCATAGTTTTGGTCATTCCCACAAAAGCAAAAGAAGAGACGGAGTGACCATCGCCCTTGGTCTAGTCCTCACCCATAGCTAGGTACAGGCAGAGGATGCAATAACCAAAGTACATTTGACCATCTGCAAAACAACATGGGAATAGAACCCTGAGTACGAGAATGTACTCAGCTAGACTTACCCGTCATAAACTCAAGAATAAAGACTCTTCAAGGATCATGAAGGCTATATAGTGGGGTAACTGACAACCTTTTTGCAAAACAGCAGGAATCTAGTAGCATATCCTACCGAAATCTTTCTTCTTTTAATTTGCTCAACTTGAAAGTATCATTACCTATGATCTAGGTTTGCACCTGCACTATGGCAATCAAAAAGTAATAATATGATGGTACCTCATCATAGCATTCATGCAATTATTCAGCTTATGACTCAAGTGTTCCATAGTCCTTACTACGAGGACGAAGCTCATGTCAAGTGCTCACTGTCCAGGAGCGATGGTGATTCGAATCGATTTCTAACCAGCTGGCGAGGTATTCCCCACACAAACCACACTCACTGATCAAGTGAGCTACAGATCACCGTATTACACTATCCAGGACCAAATTGCGGGTTCGGCAGGCACCGCCAGTACCCGAGGACCGTTTCGGCGACCGAGGTATCCAAGGTATACCAAGGTTGCGCGCCGCGCCCTCGTCGTTCTCCTCAACCATCACCAATACAGCGCATGGCGGCTCGACTCCCGGCCCGGATAGTGTTCAGGCTTCGCGGTCGGAACGACTTATCCTTCCAGCTAAGTGTGGGGCATGCGTTCAACATGACAAGAGGGCCGTCAACGATCGATCCTTAATTGACACAGGCAGGGGCACTACAGTCAACCCACCATAAGACCCTGCCCGGTCTCAAATTTCCATTCCACACTTGGTTATTCTCTTCCCAAAGCAATCACTGCTTAATCAAGCCGGTATCCACCTATATCTCGCAGGTGACAGGAAATCACCCGACTTCTACCGGACTAAGCAGGCTAAGCATAGACTCCGTGCCTAACTAAATAGGACAAGATAGATAAACGAGTAGGGGTAACAAGGAGTACATATGCATTAACGGTATCAAGCAATTTCTATCACTTAAATGCAACATAGTAGAACAAACATAATATATTATTTAAGTTAGCAAGAATAGGGAGACTTAGAATACTCCGGGGCTTGTCTTTCTCGAAAGTGCTCGGCTTATGATCTGGGCACTCCTGTAGCTCTTCTCCGGGTTCCAGTGCTCCCAGAGGTTCCTGCTCCTGGATCTCCTCCGGCTCCTCGGGTCCCACTTCGTTCTCCTGCGAGCCTGTATGGTGCATGTATGCTCATGAGTGGAGTGCGAAATGCCCGGGGTGCAATGCTCATGCGGGAGAATACCAGATGACTATGACATGGTGCATGGATGATTTATGTGGTCATTTACAAGGTAGTCAACATCATCCAAGAACATGCAATTGAATTAAACATCTATTGCATTCTCTTCTACCAATTGTACTCAAGTGTAACCAGCAACTCTCAAGATGCTTCAAGGATACACCAAACCCTTTTTATTCTACTTAATCTATATATATATATATAGCAATTTATAGGTTCTTTATTCATTTTTACACCCCTCAAATATAGCATGTATTTCTATTTATCAATAAATTCCACAAAACTTACAGGAGACTACCAGTCAAGCATAAACCATAAATTTTTCATCATTTTTGGATACTTATTTTGAGCTACAAAAATCACCAGATTAATTAATAAGGCAAGTACAATTATTCTACTGTGGTACAAGTGCCAAACAGCAGATTTTATATTTTTATAATTTGCTTAATATCATAAGAAACACCCACAAAAATTTCCAGATTAATTGCATGATCCAAATATTTATTAAAAATCATAAACCCCTGCCATGCAAGCTTTTAAATCACCACAAATTCATTCATATACCAAATAATGTGTAGCAGAATTTTCCCAGTGACTAAACATACATGCAGAGCTAGCAAAACAAGTTTCACATTTTTCTGGGTCATATTTTAATTACTATGCATTTTCCAAATTCAGCAAAAACATGGATTAATTATTTCTGTCCAGAAAAAGTGTTCAAACATGACATGCAATTACATCAAACTGTAGATCTGAGAACAGAGAGCACACCAAAATTTATTTCACCAGATTTGGAGCTGTAGAACTCAAGATATGGATTTTACAAGTTTTAAATCAATTTCTGGAAAACCTTTATTTGAGAAAACCGACAGAAAACGCTAGATCCACACGGATCCACACTCGCAGAGGCGCTGACAGGTGGGACCCAGGGGCCGTGACCCCACGAGTCAGTCATGCAGAGCTCCGGCCAACTTCGGCCGGCCGGCTTTCGCCGACGGCGAGGTCTTCGGCCACGGGGTGGGCACCAACGTGTTCCCCGCAGCGAGGCGCATCCAGGGGTACCCTCGGACTGGGCGGAGGATGACCGGAACACCTCCAACGAGCGTGCATGGCGGCACGGCGGCGCTGCTCACCGTGGCCAGGCCGCTCCGGTGCGGTAGAGCGCGCACAAAAGCTACTCCGAGCATCCCCATCGATTTACGGACCTAACGCGCTAAAGAGCGAGCGAAACAAGGCAGGATATCGCAAGATCCATCGCGGCGGAGCTCTCCGGCGAGGTCGGAGCAACTCCGGCGAGCGATTCACGGCGCACGGCTGCTTCTCACCTCAGTAGAGTGTACGCAGGGGCTCACCGCGGCGATGGCGAGTGCGCTGGTGTCCTTGGCGTCGAGGTTGGAGCTCTGGTGCGAGCGGCGGCGAGCGGCGGGGCTTTCTCCGGCAATGGCGCGCGGCGGAACTGCTGCTGCTGCTGCTGCACGGACGGAGGAAGGAGGGAGATGCGCGGGCGACAGAATGAAGGGAGTGATCTGGGGGCGCGGGGCGGCGTCCCGACCAGGGGGGTGGAGGTGGTCGGCCGCGGCGCGCCCAACGCCGGCATACGGCCGCCACGTGGCCGTCACTGGATGAGGCGAGGCGGGCGCCGCGCGCGGGAGAGAGAGGAGGGGGAGGCAGGCGGAGCTGCTGGCTGGGCCGAAAGGGAGGCGGGTCGGCCCAGCAGCGCCTGTCCCCTTCTCTTTTTTTTTAAATTCTTTTCTCAATTTCTTTCTAAATTCATTTGGACCATTTAAAAATCACTTTCACCCTTTTCTCCCAAAAGCAAAGTTGTTCCAAAACAAAAATCCTACAACTTTGTTTTAATAAGCAAGACCAAATTCCAAATAGAATTTGAGTTACAGATTAAAACTAGTTCTAGGTTTTCAAATAAATTCATTTTGGAGATTTTTGCATAAATTCCATTTCTCAAATTCTATGGCTCCAAAAATTGCACAAAAATACTCTTAATTCTTTTTGCACACAATTCAACCTAGTTTGAATATTTCACAATTTTAGAAGCAAGCATCATATTTTTAACATATTTAAACCACATAGAATAAAGCACATAAAATCACATTTTGGATGGATGACATGCTCATGTGATGCTATGCTTGATGAGAATGCTTATGCATGTTTTGATAAGACTAAGTGCATGCTTAACACCTAGGGTGTTACAGCCCTTCCCCCCTTAGGGAAATCTCGTCTCGAGATTTGGGTTACTAACCATTTCTTATGGAATTTTGGATAAACTATTTTTAGATAATCCTCGGTTTCCCAGGTGGCATCCCTATCGTCAAGATGACTCCACACCACCTTGTATGTTTTAACAACTCTGTTTCGGGTTACTCGTTCCTTGGTATCTACGATCCCCACTGGCTGCTCTTTATACTCCAAGTCTGCTTTTATTTTGATCCCTCGAGGTTCAATCCTCTGCTCAGGTACTTTCAAACATTTTCGTAGATGTGATACATGGAAAACTGGGAAAATTGAACTCAACTCTTCCGGTAACTGAATCTTGTAGGCCACCGGGCCTTTTCTCTCCAATATCTGGTACGGTCCCACATATCTGGGTGCAAGCTTGCTTCGAACTCGGAAACGCTGGACTTTCTTCATTCGCGTAACCTTGAGGTAAACATAGTCACCTACATTGAACTCAAGTGGCCTTCTTCTCTTATCAGCATAACTCTTTTGTTGTGATTGTGGCGCTTGCATATGCTGCTGTATGATTCGCACCTTTTTCTCAGCCTCGTTCACGAAGTCGATACCATAGTATCTTCTTTCACCGGGTTCAACCTAGTTTAAAGGAGTCCTTTACCATCGACCATACAAAGCTTCGAACGGGGCCATCTTGATACTCTCTTGATAACTATTATTGTATGAGAACTCAGCCAAAGGTAACCATGATTCCCATGATCCCTTGGACGATAGTACACAGGCCCTCAGCATATCCTCTAACACTTGATTTAACCTTTCAGTTTGACCCGAGGTCTGGGGATGATACGCCGTGCTTCTTATCAGACTGGTCCCCAAACTCTTATGCATTCGCTCCCAAAAGTGAGCGGTGAACTGTGGTCCTCTATCTGATATGATGGTCTTGGGAATACCATGCAACTTGACAATCTCAGCCATATATATATCAGGATACTCGGGAGGTCTGTAGGTGTTCTTAACTGGAATGAAATGAGCCGACTTGGTCAATCGATCTATGATTACCCAAATCGAGTCATTCCCCTTTCGTGTTGGCGGTAAACCAGTGATAAAATCCATGCTGACCTCTTCCCATTTCCACTCTGGAACTGATAACGGTTGTAACAGACCAGTAGGTTTCATATGGATCGCCTTAACTCTGCAACACGTGTCACAACGGGCCACATATGCGGCTATTTCGTTCTTCATTTTGGTCCACCAAAAGTGGGGTCTTAGGTCTTGATACATTTTACTACTGCCAGGATGAATAGAAAGCTTGGAGAGATGGGCTTCCTCCAGGATGCGATTCTTCAATTCTCGATTCTTTGGAACTACTAGACGGTGCTGAAACCACAATACCCCTTTCTCATCAACCCTAAATTGAGTTTTTGGGTCATCTTTGATCTTCTCCTTGATGTGGAAAATACCCTTGTCTGTCTTCTGACCTTCAATGACTTGACTCTCAAGTGAACAACTGAGCTGTATGTGACATAAGACTTCAGGATGCATGAGATTGAAACCATCTTCAAACAACGGTTGAACCACTTGATAGTGCGGTTTGCGACTCAAAGCGTCTGCTACCACATTAGCCTTGCCTAGATGATAGTGGACTTCCAGATCGTAATCCTTGATCAGTTCTAACCATCTTCGTTGCCTCATATTTAGCTCGGACTGAGTGAAAATGTATTTCAGACTTTTATGATCGGTGTAGATATGACACTTATTTCCTAGCAAATAGTGTCTCCAGATCTTCAAAGCGTGCACTACTGCTGCTAACTCGAGGTCGTGAGTTGGGTAGTTGACTTCGTGTTTTCTCAGCTGCCATGAGGCGTAGGCTATAACTCTGCCATCTTGCATTAGCACACATCCTAATCCACTTTTCGATGCGTCGCAAAACACATCAAAAGGCTTCTCGATATTGGGTTGCGCCAGAACGGGAGCGGTGGTTAGCAACTTTCGCAAGGTGCGGATGGCTAGCTCACACCCTTCCGTCCAGACAAACTTATGATCCTTTTGTAGCAAACTAGTCATCGGCTTAGCAATCTTGGAGAAGTCGGGTATGAAACGACGATAATACCCGGCCAGACCAAGAAAACTCCGAACTTCCGAGACAGAAGTTGGTGCCTTCCAATCCATGACTTCCTGCACTTTTGACGGATCCACAGCAATCCCTTCTTCAGATAGAATGTGCCCTAGGAAGGGAACTTTCTTCAACCAGAACTCACACTTGCTGAACTTTGCATATAACTGATGCTCTCGCAGTCGTGTTAGCACGACTCTCAGATGCTCGGCGTGATCTTGCTCATTTTCTGAGTAAACCAGGATATCATCGATAAACACCACAACAAACTTATCTAACTCCGGCATAAAGACTGAATTCATCAGATACATGAAATATGCAGGAGCATTCGTCAACCCAAAGGACATGACCAGATACTCATACAACCCATATCTGGTGGAAAAAGCAGTCTTCGGGATATCTTGCGGGCGAATCTTGATTTGGTGATACCCGGATCTCAAATCTATCTTGGAAAATACTTTTGCCTTGGACAACTGATCAAACAAAATATTGATCCTTGGTAACGGATACTTATTCTTGATTGTTACCGCATTGAGTGGACGATAGTTCACGCACATGCGCAGCGATTGATCCTTCTTTTTTCACAAACAACGCCGGACAACCCCATTCTGATGAGCTTGGCCGGATGAACCCTTTATCCAGCAACTCCTTTAGTTGATTCTTCAACTCAGCGAGTTCGTTTGGCGGCATCCGGTACGGCCTTCTAGATATCGGTGTTGTACCTGGTATCAACTCTATTGCGAACTCTACCTCCCTGTCTAGGGGAAGTCCTGGTAATTCCTCAGGAAAAACATCAGGGAACTCACAGACTACTGGGATCTGTGGTAATGGAACCACATGCGTAGCACAAGAGATGCTAGCAAACTCAAGGCGACGGGGTAGAGGTACTTGAAAAGAGCTACTGCGCTGGGGTTCTCTGAGAGATAACATCCTCTTCCCAGTATCTATGACCGCATCCCATTCCCTCATCCAGTTCATGCCCATGATAACGTCCAAAACTAATCCAAGCATGACTACTAAATTCACTCGAAACACCCGGCCACTTATATCCAGGGTTGCCCCTCGGACCACTCTATTTATTAACACATCTGCCCCTGCTGAGCTGATACGATAGCCATAACCCAGATCTGTAACTGGTTGATCATGCTTTTGTGCAAATGCTTGGCTCATGAATGAATGCGATGATCCCGAATCAAACAAAACAACTACAAGATGTTGGTTGACAGGAAACATACCAGCTGTTACCGGTTCTCCTTCCGGAATCTCCTCGATTGAGGTATGGTGCACACGAGCTGGATAGGTTGGCTGTTGCCTCTTGGGGTAGGGACATTCCTTGGCAAAGTGTCCCATCTTGTGGCAGTTGTAGCACGAACCCTTGGTCACATTGTTGGTGGCAGGTGCCGCGGCTTGAATTGCCTTTGGCTTGGCAGGAGCTATCGCCACCTTGTACGGTTTCTGCTGCGTTGGATGCCTGGTGTTCCTTCTCTGCGGTGGTTGAAACCTAGCACCTGGGGCAGGAGGACGATACTGCGGTCGCCCTGCCACTGGTGCCCTGGACTGAGACGACCCGGCTTCAAAAGCCCTCTTCCTTGACTTGGATGCACTATAGTCACTGATGTAAGCATTGAAGGTAGCCCGGGTCCCTGTACCCATGGTCTTCAGCATCTTTGGGTTCAAGCCTCTCTGGAAACTAGCAATCTTCTTGGCCTCCGTGTTCACAAACTCAGGGGCGTAGCGAGCGAGATTGTTGAAAGCGTGTAGATACTCCTTCACAGACTTCGTTCCCTGAGACAGCCTCATGAACTCCCCAACCTTCATTTCCACCACACCCGGAGGAGGTAATTTCCTCGAAATGCAGTGGTGAAGCGGTTCCAGGTGATCGGGGTCTCCTCTGGGTAGGTGGTACGATGATGGGACCACCAAATCCCAGCTGGTCCCTACAACTGATGGGCCGCATACTCAGCCTTGAGTTCTTCAGTCATCCGAAGAAGACGGAACTTCTGCTCCATGGTGTTGATCCATTCATCCTCCTCGAGCGGTTCCAAAGTCTCCTTGAAGACTGGTGGTTTGGTATCCATGAAGTCCTTGAAAGAGCTGTACTGGTTGACTTCACGGCCGCCCTGGTTATCCCCACGGCGGGTGTTGTCAGCTATGTTACGCAGGGCTTCTTCCATATTGCGCTGCATCTGCTCCATGTTGCGTTGGCTCCCCAGAAACTGTGCGAAAAACACGTCCGCAGTGTACGGAGGAGGCGGTGGTGGTGGCGGTGATGGTGCTCTTTCCTCGTTCTGTTGAGCCCCACCTCCGGATGTACCTGCTCCAAGACCGGGGTTGCTGTTACCCCCGCCACGTGTTTGCACCATCTGCATATGTCAATGATAAGCAATCGTTAGGAGTTGCCATCAACGGTAGACATGTGTAGAATCATGCCATACTGATTTTTACTGAGGAAATAAATTCGCACAATAAACAGAGGCACAACAATTCATCATCCACGCACAACATCACTAACAGATTACTTAACATTCAAACAACAAGGTTCGCATACATCTAAACTTGCCAGCATACATACACTAGACTTTCAGCATCATCTCATAAAGTTTTATGTGGCCCAGATCCAAAAGTACAAGACATGCCATGCAACATCAACAACAAAAGAAGAAGGACTAGCTCTAGAGCCCTAGCATCTACTCGCTATGGTCACTGTCCATGCCGGAGCCCTCCTCGTCCTCATCTCCACTAGCAGCTGCCCCTATCTCTGGATCCTCATCCATCTCGTCCTCGGAGTCTAGCTCAGCTGCTCCAGGCAGGTGGTGAGGGTGGAGCTGGTTATGCAGCTGGTGGATCTCCTCATGCAAGTTCTCATTGTACTCCTCAGCATTAGCTAGCTGTTGCTCAAGCTCTAGCTGTCGGGCCCTCAAAGTGTCCTCCTCGTGCCAGGCTTCATTCCTCTGACCAAGCACATGAACTAGCATGCGCTCGCAGTTCCTGTGAGCAGTAGTCACCCTGTCTCGCTGCTCTCTCACTGCAAGTAGGTCCTGGCTCAGCTCACTGTTCTTCTGGACCGCTTGATCCCTCTCTTGGGTCATGCGGGCCAACACTGCCTGCAGCCTCTCAACCTCAGTGTCGAACTCACGCTGCAGTTGGCGCTTCTCATCCTGGACGGTGAGAAGAGACCCGGACAAGCGACCCAAACAACGCTCTAGGCCTCCGTAGGTCTTCATCAAAGCGTACATAGCACTCATAGCTGCGCTGTCACTGTGCTGGTCCTCATCCGCACTCCTCTCTAGAGCGTTCACCTCGGACTGATCCCACACCGAAGTGTAGGGGTCACCCCGGGGAAACACCCCAGCGAAGGCGTGGGCCAGCTCCTGTGGAAACCTCTCCATGAGGTCCCTCAGAACTGTGAAAGCTGCCCTGCTGGCACCGTGGAAAGGCGTGGTACCTCGGGACTCGTACACCCAACCGCCCCAGGCGGGGTCACCTCCACTAGTAGGGACCACTGCCTCGATCCCCACCAGGGTCCCGTCACCAAGCTGCTCCTTGTCCCAATAGTAGCGAGGTTCCCTTCCTTCGGGATACCCCATCGAACTGAGCACCCTCCAAAGCAAAGTGGGCATCCCAAACTCCTCCAGGAACTTGCTCTTATGGCGCGAGCTCCTAGCTGCCAACGGATGGCGAGGGGCCCGCCCACCAGTGGACTTGCGAGCGGTGAGCCTAGTGCGTGCCATCTGCTGCAAAGGGAATACCTTGGGTAAGATTGAGGATTACCTTTAATTATTTTATTTTGAATTGGGACAGATTTAATTAAGGGGGAAAGTAAGCAATGATATGAAATGAACGTGATGCATGCACGGACTTACGATCTCACAAACTTAGGAACAAAAGTTAACACTAAGCGGTATACGCGGTGGCACACAACGCTCTCTCATAACGTAACTAGCGTTCTAAGCGAGAACGTGGTTAGTGTACCTGTAGAAAACTCATTTCAGCCCAACCACAGTATGCTCATGCAAAACAAGAAATTAAAACTATACACCCCACATACACAGACACCCCATCCATGCATATGACGTGCTACTACCCACATCATCGCCCTAATGACGGCATCGCCTCTCAGGACGGAATCTCCCAACATGCGGTACTGTTCCTAAGCACACCAACCATGGGTGCATGACATAGCACCTAACAACACTCCCCTAGACCGGCAGTGTATCCAATCATGCTCTCACAGCTCCCACTTACCGAGGCGTAGAGGTCAAATTGATCCATACATTACCACTCAAATGAATGGTACTCATACTATTGCACGCCGTATGAGCGACGAAATAGAAATATGATGCATTAACCCCCAAGTCAGTACTTAACTAGCCACCTTAGAGTCCTTAACTGGGCATAAAGGATATGACCATGGCACACAAGATAGTTTTTCGAAAAACTTAGTTTGACACCTTGATTATCATTAATAAAAATCTTTTATTAAACCGGTTTAGATTTAGTTTAGAATGTACTTATGAACAGTAACTCGCTAAACCTTGCTCCGATGCCAGCTGTAACAGAACCGCCCAAATTATAAGAGATTAAGCCTAATAGTGACCATTTGCACAGTCAAACCATCAAGCTTAAGCCCATATAATCCCGATAGTCCATGAAATCTCGAAGGATTTCAAACCACAGATCGTACATACAGCCAAGATCGTAATAAGTTTAGCGGTCACCATCCACAGTTACATCCAGTTCGAAAATAACCATCAAATACATCGGAGTGCTTAAAGTTATTACAAACCAAGTTCATAAGTAGTGGAAGCTTCATAGTTCGAAAACAACACACACATGCTTAGTCTGATACAGTGCCAGGTCTAGTCCTCACCCATAGCTGGGTACAGGCAGAGGATGCAATAACCAAAGTACATTTGACCATCTGCAAAACAACATGGGAATAGAACCCTGAGTACAAGAATGTACTCAGCTAGACTTAGCCGTCATAAACTCAAAAATAAAGACTCTTCAAGGATCATGAAGGCTATATAGTGGGGTAACTGACAACCTTTTTGCAAAACAGCAGGAATCTAGTAGCATATCCTACCGAAATCTTTCTTCTTTTAATTTGCTCAAGTTGAAAGTATCATTACCTATGATCTTGGTTTGCACCTGCACTATGGCAATCAAAAAGTAATAATATGATGGTACCTCATCATAGCATTCATGCAATTATTCAGCCTATGACTCAAGTGTTCCATAGTCCTTACTACGAGGACGAAGCTCATGTCAAGTGCTCACTGTCCAGGAGCGATGGCGATTCGAATCGATTTCTAACCAGCTGGCGAGGTATTCCCCACACCAACCACACTCACTGATCAAGTGAGCTACAGATCACCGTATTACACTATCCAGGACCAAATTGCGGGTTCGGCAGGCACCGCCAGTACCCGAGGACCGTTCCGGCGACCGAGGTATCCAAGGTATACCAAGGTTGCGCGCCGCGCCCTCGTCGTTCTCCTCAACCATCACCAATACAGCGCATGGCGGCTCGACTCCCGGCCTGGATAGTGTTCAGGCTTCGTGGTCAGAACGACTTATCCTTCCAGCTAAGTGTGGGGCATGCGTTCAACATGACAAGAGGGCCGTCAACGATCGGTCCTTAATTGACACAGGTAGGGGCACTACAGTCAACCCACCATAAGACCCTGTCCGGTCTCAAATTTCCATTCCACACTTGGTTATTCTCTTCCCAAAGCAATCACTGCTTAATCAAGCCGGTATCCACCTATATCTCGCAGGTGACAGGAAATCACCCGACTTCTACCGGACTAAGCAGGCTAAGCATAGACTCGATGCCTATCTACATAGGACAAGGTAGATAAACGAGTAGGGGTAACAAGGAGTACATATGCATTAACGGTATCAAGCAATTCCTATCACTTAAATGCAACATAGTAGAACAAACATAATATATTATTTAAGTTAGCGAGAATAGGGAGACTTAGAATGCTCCAGGGCTTGCCTTTCATGAAAGTGCTCGGCTTATGATCTGGGCACTCCTGCAGCTCTTCTTCGGGTTCCGGTGCTCCCAGAGGTTTCTGCTCCTGGATCTCCTCCGGCTCCTCGGGTCCCACTTCGTTCTCCTACGAGCCTGTATGGTGCATGTATGCTCATGAGTGGAGTGCGAAATGCCCGGGGTGCAATGCTCATGCGGGAGAATACCATATGACTATGACATGGTGCATGGATGATTTATGTGGTCATTTACAAGGTAGTCAACATCATCCAAGAACATGCAATTGAATTAAACATCTATTGCATTCCCTTCTACCAATTGTACTCAAGTGCAACCAGCAACTCTCAAGATGCTTCAAGGATACACCAAACCCTTTTTATTCTACTTAATCTATATATATATATATAGCAATTTATAGTTTCTTTATTCATTTTTAGACCCCTCAAATATAGCATGTATTTCTGTTTATCAATAAATTCCACAAAAATTACAGGAGACTACCAGTCAAGCATAAACTCTACCATAAATTTTTCATAATTTTTGGATACATATTTTGATCTACAAAAATTACTAGATTAATTAATAAGGCAAGTACAATTATTCTACTATGGTGTAAGTGTCAAACAGCAGATTTCATATTTTTATAATTTGCTTAATATCATAAGAAACACCCACAAAAATTTCCAGATTAATTGCATGATCCAAATATTTATTAAAAATCATAAACCCCTGCCATGCAAGCTTTTAAATCACCACAAATTCATTCATATACCAAATAATGTGTAGCAGAATTTTCCTAGTGACTAAACATACATGCAGAGCTAGCAAAACAAGTTTCACATTTTTCTGGGTCATATTTTAATTACTATGCATTTTCCAAATTCAGCAAAAACATGGATTAATTATTTCTGTCCAGAAAAAGTGTTCAAACATGACATGCAATTACATCAAACTGTAGATCTGAGAACAGAGAGCACACCAAAATTTATTTCATCACATTTGGAGCTGTAGAACTCACCAGATTTGGAGCTGTTTTAAATTAATTTCTGGAAACCTTTATTTGAGAAAACCGACATAAAACGCTAGATCCACCCGGATCCACACTCGCAGAGGCGCTGACAGGTGGGACCCAGGGGCCGTGACCCCACGAGTCAGTCATGCAGAGCTCCGGCCAACTTCGGCCGGCCGGCTTTCGCCGACGGCGAGGTCTCCGGCCACGGAGTGGGCACCAGCGTGTTCCCCGCAGCGAGGCGCATCTAGGGGTACCCTCTGACTGGCCGGAGGATGACCGGAACACCTCCAAAGAGCGTGCATGGCGGCACGGCGGCGCTGCTCGCCGTGGCCAGGCCGCTCCGGTGCGGTAGAGCGCGCACAAAAGCTACTCCGAGCTTCCCCATCGATTTACGGACCTAACGCGCTAAAGAGCGAGCGAAACAAGGCAGGATATCGCAAGATCCGTCGCGGCGGAGCTCTCCGGCGAGGTCGGAGCAACTCCGGCGAGCGATTCACGGTGCACGGCTGCTTCTCACCTCAGTAGAGCGTACGCAGGGGCTTACCGCGGCGATGGCGAGTGCGCTGGTGTCCTTGGCGTCGAGGTTGGAGCTCTGGTGCGACCGGCGGCGAGCGGCGGGGCTTTCTCCGGCAATGGCGCGGCGGAACTGCTGCTGCTGCTGCGCGGACGGAGGAAGGAGGGAGAGGCGCGGGCGACAGAATGGAGGGAGTGATCTGGGGGCGCGGGGCGGCGTCCCGACCAGGGGGGTGGAGGTGGTCGGCCGCGGCGCGCCCAACGCCGGCGTACGGCCGCCACTTGGCCGTCGCTGGATGGGGCGAGGCGGGCGCCGCGCGCGGGAGAGAGAGGAGGGGGAGGCAGGCCGAGCTGCTGGCTGGGCCGAAAGGGAGGCGGGTCAGCCCAGCAGCGCCTGTCCCCTTCTCTTTTTTTTTAAATTCTTTTCTCAATTTCTTTCTAAATTCATTTGGACCATTTAAAAATCACTTTCTCCCTTTTCTCCCAAAAGCAAAGTTGTTCCAAAACAAAAACCCTACAACTTTGTTTTAATAAGCAAGACCAAATTCCAAATAGAATTTGAGTTACAGATTAAAACTAGTTCTAGGTTTTCAAATAAATTCATTTTGGAGATTTTTGCATAAATTCCATTTCTCAAATTCTATGGCTCCAAAAATTGCACAAAAATACTCTTAATTCTTTTTGCACACAATTCAACCTAGTTTGAATATTTCACAATTTTAGAAGCAAGCATCATATTTTTAACATATTTAAACCACATAGAATAAAGCACATAAAATCACATTTTGGATGGATGACATGCTCATGTGATGCTATGCTTGATGAGAATGCTTATGCATGTTTTGATAAGACTAAGTGCATGCTTAACACCTAGGGTGTTACATGCATAACTCTAGTAGCTACTAACATTATTGCCTAGACAACAATAATGTAGTTTGGTGACAATGAGGGATTATCAGAAGAAACACAAATTGTTTAAGTGAGGTTAAAGCATTTGCAAACGCTTGCAGGAGCAACGTATTCGCCTTTTGGCTAAACAAGCGAACACCTACAAGTTCAAGCATATAGCCTCAACTATTTCTATTATAGGTAGGCTATACTTTTACTTAGTTAATTAACATTAGAGGATTCATTGGAAAACATTCACATACATGTTCACTGACAAGCTTTAGTTTTCAAAGGATTGTAGTTTCTGCTACTACTAACTTAGCATTCCTATGGAAGCAAACATTCAAGGCTAGATACCTCACACACTACCTTCAAGCAAAACTATTCAAGTAGTATGGAACATGGCAATGTTTGTCTAGCTTACACAAGGAAGATAGTAACATCATGTCAATCACAAGTTATTTATCATTAGAAAAAAGATGAGAGAAGAATAGTTATGGATAATGCAACAATCATGAGGATGCATGCTTCGTCTTATTCGTTCTCACAAAATTGCCAGCCTAAGATGGCAATCACGTTCTATGTCGGTGGCATAACACATACTCTCTTGACATATAGCTAGTCGTCAACTACGTTCAATCTATGCATTCATGGTTAGGGTACCTGTAGAAGAATTTCATTTCAGCCCAACCCATCAATAGTATAAGTACAGAAATGAAAGTCTGGTCTCTAGGTTGAAAGCTAAATACTCCAATATATATTCCCGAATATATATTGCAGCATACTACCCATGTGAAGCACGCCCATGTATACACAGAGACATGTATACACGGTCATAACAACTAACCCACAATTAAGTACCTTTATATAGACATGTGTGTAACATGTAAATATTCCAGTAACCACATCTAACTCTCCCCTAGACCGACGGTTGGACGGTCATGCTTTCACAACTCACACTTACCATAGCGTAGAGGCATATAGATCCATACATTACCACTCAAGCAAGTGGCATCCATACAATTTCACGCCGTATGGACGACGAAAGGAAAATATTGCTTACCGTGACGTAGAGGTATATGATCCATTCATTACCACTTAAGTAAGTGGCATCCATACTATTGCACGCCGTATGGACGACGAAAGTAAAAGTTGCGATAAAGTAAACCCCCCATAGTTAGTATCAGTTTACATAAAGCCACCTAGTAGTCCTTAATTGGGCATAATTTGAGGTTGTCGCTAGCATAGTTTTTGTAAATTAGTTTTGACAAGTTTTGCCTGTAGCTAAAGTTTTAGTCAAAATAGGATTTTTAAAATCAAAACATTGTTTTTAAAACAGTGTACCTGATAGTATTATACTTAATCTTGCTCCGATACCAGCTGTGACAGAACCGCCCAATTTATACAAGCTTAAGTACGACTGTCCCCGTTTAACACGTTGACACGCGCATACTCTCACTTATATAAACCCGATAGTCTGCCGAGTGTCACGAAGGACCTCGGTAAATCAACTTTACACCAAGATCGCATGATTAAGAAAATACACATCACATACACAGAGATTTGCAGCGGAAATAATATTACAAAAGAGTTCACAAATAATAATACAAGTTTAGATTTTCCAAATCGATTAGAAAACAACATAGCTTTCAAATGATTACAATGACATTAGTTTCAAATACATTGCTAGCATATGTGACATCCTCTGACAAAAGCATGTAGATAAGAACACTATATAGGACCACCGAGCCCAACGGCGGTTAGCCACCATCCTTAGCAGGCTGAAGACTTCACCTGCAACATGGTGGGATAAACCCTGAGTACTCGAATGTACTCAGCTAGACTTACCCGACAGGAGAGAAATAAAAGACTCTCAAGGATATGCAAGGCTTTTTGGTGGAGTTGGTTGGATAGCATAACTTTGCCAAAAAGAGAATTACTATCATGAGTCCTTACTTTCAACCTTTTAGTCAATATTTTAGCATCAAGTTCAATTAAGCTACCATAACTAGATTTTGCACCTATTCTATAGCAACCACTTGATTAATGAGCATCACATTAATAACCATATCCGGTTTATCATGTAGCCATCATCATCATCATAAGCATTAAGTTTCATTTAGTGAGTTCTACATTGCGACTGCCCGAGTCAAGTTCTCACTATCCGGGAGAGACGGCGATTCGAATCGATTCCTATCCAGCTGGAGGGGTATTCCTAGCACTCATCCAGGCGTACTTAGCTAGAGTAGCTTGGATCACCTTTAGCACAACTCCGTACCAAGTCTCGGGTCCGTACAGCGCCACACCCCCAGGGACTGCCAATCTGCCAGGGTCAGGACTCTAACCTGACACCTCAGTCTTACGCCATTGACACCCCGCACAACCTTACTACCAACCGGGGTGCGCACTTAAACCGAACGGGGTATCCGGCCGGAGATGCACTTGTAGGCTTCGCGGTCGGAACGACTTATCCGGCCAGCTAAGTGTTAGGCATGCGTTCAACATGACACGAGGACGTTACAGCGAATCGGTCCTTAACCGACACAGACGGGGATAGATTCACACCCAAGACCTCCATGCCTTGTTGCTGCACTATCGTCATCCCGCCCGGTCTCAATTCATTATTAGCACAAGGTTATTTCCATGATTGCAAATATAGCCAACCGTGATCAGGTATCCACCTATCTCTTGCAGGTGACAGGAAATCACCCGGCTTCTACCGAGCTTAAGCATAGCTAAGCATAGAATATTTTTCTTATACTAGTAAGGGTTCAGGTAGTTTCATATAGTGGACAAGGTAGGAATATATGCACCAACGGTTTCATTCAACTCCAATCACCTAATGCATCATATAAAGTTATACTCTTGTGCTTTTATAAAAAAAGAGGGTAGGAGACTTAGAATTCTCCGGGGCTTGCCTGGATCCGACACAGTCAGTTAAGTTAGCTTGCGCCATCTTGACGACATCCAAGTTCGCAACACTTGTGTAGTCCTTCCATCATCCCGATAGGTCCACCATAAAGTCCTTCACGTAGTTCATCTAGCGTACCTAAATGAGATGCAAGATGCAAGATGCAAGTGTATGAACACGTAGAAGTGCAATAGACAAAGCAACACACACAAGAAGCATGGCAAGAGCATGGTTACACTAAACTTACTTTAGGACATCTCACTGCTCAACTTAATGATTACCCAACCAACATGCTAAGTCAACAAAGAATGCAACACTAAACATATTAGATATGGCATACATGTTTCACAGGGTCTCAGGTATATTAACTTGGCCATTACCAAAGACATGAGTCATACATAGCAATATACCAAGCAACAGCAATACAAGGAATCTACCATTTTTAGGACTGTTAACAGCAGCTGAGTAAATAAAACATAACTGGAGTTACACAACTCCAAAAGACATGCAAGAAGACATTCTGGAAACCTTAGGAAATTATGTACATTTGATATTTAGACATAAAAGCATGATTCTCAATTTAAGCTGGTCGAAATTATAAATTTCCAGAATCTGTCCCTGACAAACAGAGAGCAGCCCTTTCTGGAATCAAACTTTGAACAGACACAACTCACAAACCACATAACCAAATACTACCAAATTTTGATAGCAGCTAGATAAATGAATTATCTACAACTTTTCTATAAACAAGATTCCCATAAAACATCATTTACACATTGTAATCCAAACAGTTCAAGAACCTGTCCAGAAACAACAATTGCAAACAATTAACTATTAACTTATGTTTCAAACATGCATTTGAGCAAAACCATTGTTACCAACAGTTTGCATATATCTAAAGAACACCAGAAAACATAGTGGACATTACCAAATAAATTTATTAAATGCATTTCTTAATTTATTTGGATTATAAGGTGAATTAAAGAACATAGTGGAAAGCTTATGAAAAGTACTACAACTCATATACTTTCATCCACGCATGATTCACAACTTAACTGAGCCAAACAATACAAACATGCAGATCTACTCAGAATAGGAGCAAAGCAACACAGGGCATTTGTTATTTTTATAACTCTTAATCTATCATGCCTAAATTCATGAAACTTTTACCAGACATCACATATTAAATGCAAATCATGTCAAAATATTCTCACATTTAGTGGAGCAATAATACAGTGTTTATGAAAAGGACAAATATAACAAGCAATTAAAACCGAACTGCATAAATCTATTTTTTTACGGATAAAACTGGAACTAAACCATGCCGTATTATAGATCTAATGCATTGATAATTTCACAAGGATTCCAAAAAGTCCAAATTTGCTATTTTACGACTTTTCTATGAATTACTATGCATTTTCTAAGTTCATCCATGAAATCTGCAAAAACAACATAAAAGGAAACAGATCTTTCACCGGGGACCCTGGATTTGCCATGAATCACGCTATAACCCAAAAATACTATTCATATGAGTCTTGACTTCGCATCTGGAACCCTGAGTTGTTTCTTATTCTAACCCGAGGTCCTTTCTTCTCCCTATTACGAACAGAGACCGAACTGGAGACGGGAGAAGGAGGACTCCGGCCGGCCGACGGTTGCTGAAGGCATGGCCATGCCCTGGCCATGTCCTTGCGGTCGAAGCAGCAGCACAGTCGGGCGCAGTAGCTTCTGCAGCTGGGCAGCAAGGGCACACAGCAGAGCGCCGGCAGCCATGGTGGCTCCGCTCTGGAGGCGCTGGGGGTGGAGAGAGCGAGCCAGGGGGTGGAGAGGGGTGAGGAAGGCGCTGGCGTGTGTGTCCACTTCGACAGCCGGGCGTGGGGAGGGCTCTGGGCGAGCAGCAGAGGAGGAGGGGGCGCACTCGGGCATGGATGCCACGCACCCGCGACGTGTCCGCCCGTTGAGGCATTTCACCGAACAAGTGTCGAGCAGCAAAGTGGCTTAGGTGGGACGCGGTTTGGGCCGGTTCTGGACCGAATTTGGTCATGGACCAAAAACGAAGTTTGCTCTACTCTTGACACTCTCCGACTTTGATTAAGGTGCCATGGTCATTCAAGTTACAGATTAGAAGATAATTTGATGCCAACCTATGAGTGTCAATGAATTGATAATGATTAACAAAACTCAAAATTGGTGACCAAAATGAAGTCAAACTGGTGTCATCTTTTGGCATGCTCTAGCCCACATTATGTACTCCAACTTTTATTTTGGGACCCAAGCAAGTTGTTTTGTAAAATTTGGAGAACGCGGAATGCCAACGTGATGAACTGCAAACCTAGACTTAGAAACTCTAAGTGCTGGAAATTATAGCGGATTCAATCTTGGGACTATTATTTGACATGCTTAGAAGATGATTCAGACTTAGTAACTTTAACAAAGAATGTAGTATGCAAACTATACTACAACGTTTACAAAAGGACATTGTACTAGTTCAGTTTTATTTGGAAGATATAAGGCTCCCAATAGGTACCCGAAACTGAGCACCTCAGGACTTAGCCAAAATTCTGGAGTTCCCAAAACAGCACTGCGTTGAATCTTGTAAGCTTAATATGATTAGGTTAGGGGCAAAACTAGCTCTTGACCATTAAACAAAGTTTGTTATACAGAATCTAAACTACAACTTTCATTTAAGGTCAAACCTCAGAACTAGTACAAAAGTCAAACTTTCACTTTGGTCAATGCAGCAACTTGATAAAGCTCAAACTAAGGTTTTAGGCTAATTGAAGCATTTTCTGGGCACAAGCTCAACATGAACCCTTCATGACTTTTGTTGTAGAGTTTATCTAGAGTCATTTGGACAAGGTGGCAAGGATTGGTTGATGACCTATGGTTCTATTCACTTAATGAGGTCATTCCAACAAGCATGTAACTTATCATTTCATGTGACCTTTTGATTCTAAACTTCTTGAAACTTTTTGAGTGATCACTATAGGCAGTGATGGATATGGGACACATGAGAGAGGTTCCATTAATATCACTCAAGCATGCACTTTGAAAAGGCCTATATGTAAGCAAGGGCGTGTTCTCCAAGTTTAACTTGAGGCTCACTTTCATTGATTGACTTTATCATGATCATCACCACTTATCATAACATGTTTGAGCTCAAAACCTAAGGTCTAACTAGTGGCAAACACCTGGGGTGTTACAAAGACCATATTTTTCCTTGATATTTTCACATTGGTCTTAATCATATACCCTTTGGTAGAGTTTTTCTTGCTTTATCCATTAGTAAAGGAAGGTATGTCTTCATTTGTGGACATCCTTCTTGCACTAGTCTTCATAAAAAATTCCTAGAGATAGAGAAGGAATCATCTCCTAGACGAGGAAAGGAAGTTTCAATAGCCGATTTCCAAACATTTCAATCCCATGATTCGGCTATCCAACCCATCCTTGAGCCTAATAATTTCTCCTATGCTCTTTCTCTTGAACCTCCCGATGATCCTATGAATCTCTCTAGACATCCCATTCATAAAAGTCACCAAGACCACAAGGAGGATCGAGAAGAGCAGCATCAATGGCTAGAGGGCATTAAAAATCCATGTGCTATCACCATTGAATGGATAGATAAAACAAACTTGAGAGACAATCCTAGAGGAATTTTAAGCATTCATGAAGAATCATCCTTGGAGTTTGAGAATGAGAGAAATAACAGTGAGCATGGAAGTTATTTCATAAATACCTCACCAAGTCCTTGCTCATATAAAACATCTCCCCAATCAATTGGTCTCTCCAACATCACCGCATTTGAGATCTCCAACCCCCTCTTCCTTTCTATTTATAAAAACTTTAAAAGGGCGGTTGTCGATGCAAATGTCTATAATAAATATTGCAGATCTCGTTGAGTTGATCTTGATATAGCTAAGCGTCGGAGGGGAAACCACTTCGCCGACATAAATTGATGGTTTCCCAGGGACAAGCTTAGTGTCCTAAAACAAGCACTGATCAGATCGTAACATGAACTTCTAATTATTTGCAACATTGCCTTGTGTATTAAGCATATAAGGATAAATATTCCTTTGGGTATTCTTGTCACTAACCTTTCCAAGATTGTGCAAGAAGATCGGATGAATAACAAGCACAAGGTATGTCCAACCAACCATCACACAACATTGAATTAAATTCATCCAAACTTGAATTTTGCAAAATTCAAGCTTGGGGAAGTACTTTACATAAAAACATCATTTGCCATGTTGCTATGTTGGTTGTCCCTACCTTTGAGACATGCTCAATTTATCACACTACTTCATCCCCACTTGAGTAGATCTCTATAAATGCTCTCATGCTACCTTTATTTGCTTTAGTATATGTCTAGGTTTGGAGTAGTTTCATTTATCTCTTAATTAAGCATGGTGCTTAGTTTACGAATGATGATCTTACTTCCAAAGGATTTTTAAATTAAGCATGGTGCTTAGGTTAAAATGCCCTCCTAAATCAAACTAGACATGGTGTCTAGGTTGATTTTTGAGCCGATAGTATGCTATAGTAGATATGGGATATTTTGTTGGACTAACCCCTGCAGGAAAACTTTCAATATCAACCTGGGGAGTCCTGAGATACAAACTCATTGGAGATAAAGGAGACACATGAAGTTTAACAATTTAGAAGGACATAGCTCATTCATCATAAAGAGATGATCCATGGAGGGTGCCACAAACACGATGCACAACCGCTAAAAAAGGAAAGCTTCCACAAGGTGATACTATACCATCACTCTTCAATTAAGGTAACATCTTAAAGTACTTGACTATCACTTTTATAAGTTTCTCCTTGGTTCTGGCATTCACATAAAATAAAGAGACAAACATGTATGATTTGTAGCTCCAAATGAATCAACCCAATTAAATCAACATGTTTAGTCCTTTAATCTTTGTTCTTAGTACTACCTTTATGATCCCACACTCCTAATCATATAAGCTAATATGTTGCACATTCAATCTTTGGAAGATATAAACAAAACATAAATATAGATAGATTATCTTTCCATTAGGTTGAGCCATCTGATCTGACAAATGTTTCAAATGCTACACTCATGATCCTATCAACTTTGTCTTGCTCACTATGCTTAAGGTTAGAGAAGAACAAATGCACTTTTGGTTCTATTGGTGTTTTTCACCAACAGGGCCCATGCACTTGATCTCTGCCTTGTCAATGTGAGTAGGTACACTTCGAGCAAAACCTGGAGGAGTTTTACAACTCCCAGACTCCACCAAGTGAAAGGGCTTGGATCTACGAGCACAAACACACTGGAGATACTAGACACTTAGGCAGTCACTGCCCTGAGATGCTTGAGGACGTAAACTACATCAACAACAACTACTACTACTACAACCGTCCTCAACAAAATCAAGAACCTCTGCGTTCGAGTTGGGAGGCCATTCCTGAACACCTTGGGAGCTGTCATCTACGCTAGTGTTGCAAAGATCAGTTTCTACATCAAGGGGAAGAAGGAGACGTTTTCCTTCAAGAACAAGACTACACAAATTTCAGAGCAATCCCGACATGAACCAAGGAAGAGGACCAACAGGAGGAACAGGAACAAGCAAATGTGGACCGAGTCAGCTAAGATGGTCACTGCAGCCCAAGGAGGTCAAGATCGTAGACTTAAGTCACCATTTCTGACCAAAAAGGATGAGCCAGCTCCAGATGGCAGATCAGACATTCTGAAAGGTTGAAGTTTATTGTCATGGGAGAAGACGAGTGTGATCCACCCATCATCCTTGAGAGACCGTTCCTCAGCACCGTTAAAGCAATCATCATCATTAGAACCGGAGAAGTCCACATGCACTTCCCCTCCGAAGAAGGCGACGCCACGAGAGGAGGCAAATCATCAAGGACAGATGGGCAGATTACGAAGGAGAAGTGGCAAGGTCTGAAGACATACAACTTGAATAGAATTGTCCTGAGGAGATCATAGCACCGAGTCAGGTGTGGAGAGAGAAGATAGTTATAGCTGCCGGAAACACCGACTACGCCATCCAGCGAATCCCAGGACGACTGAGAAAACGGAGAGTCCCGTTCGGAGGACTTAAAAACACCGAACGCCTTGCCAAGAGGTAAACTTGGTAGTTATCCTTTTCCTTTCAATAGTTTGCTTAGTTAATCAGGTTCATGCTATCTTGAAAAGAAAACAAAAATGTTAAAAATAGTAACGCCCATGTGAGTAGACTTGTGGTTTAAAAACCCATAGGTATATTGACTGTGGTGGCATAAAATAAATATGTTTTCATCTTACAATAAAAATATAAATAATAAGTGCATGATCCTGCTAAATAAAATTTATTAGGAGGAAGCTCAATATGATAAAGGCAAAGAGATTTTATGCTAACACTTAACCAGTTCCACAAAGCTTTGTAGTCTATTTGAGCTCCACAGAATTCAAGGATCAAAGAAGACTAGCAGACGGAGGACGTCCTAATCGCTGTCCGGGTGCCGCCGACTTTCAAATACACCTCGAACACCTGCTAGCTACATTAGAAGAAATTACGTCAAAATCCAGCTTGGGGGAGAGCACCCCCATTTATCCAGCTAAGTGTTTCTACTCGCGTTTATACTTTACTGAAATAATAAAAAGATGCATAATCATGAAAACCCAAACAGAAATTTCGTGTTTATATATATCTTTGCTTAGTTTGCTAAATAAATAAATAAAGAGTCTAGGCCAAACTGAACCCTTATGATAAACTCTTACATGAACATGATAAATAGTTGCTCCGCCATGTACCTAGATTTCAAGTTTGAAATCTCTCTCAAGTTTAGGCATAACTGTTATAATTTAAACCTGTTCTAAACCTGAACCTGTGGGAAGAGTACTTGATCTAAAGTCTAAGTCGTTAACGGATGTGATATGGAAGGTTGAGCTGCTGTTTATCTGTTCCTAGAGATGCTAGAATTATAGAGAATTTTATCTTTGAAAATCTTTAAAATAACACATGATGAGTTCCTGTATGATGAGAGTTTAAAATCCTACCACAGCCATATATACATGCTTATTAGACTTTGAGCCACACATTTATTTTTACTGCTTATAAGCGTTGAGTGTGGTCAAGCTGTGTAGACCCTTAGGAGCTTGTCATGTGGTTAAAATCAAGATTCACTTGCACGTTCACTCACACATATTGCTTCTACTCCGGACGTACGCATCCACATATATCCACTCACTTCCATCTCCAGAGCCACCCAAAAGTATTCTACTCCTAATCCGGGAGAGAATAGCCAAAAACATTTCTATTTTTCCTGTGAAATAAATGCTCAAGTTATCTTGGTTACTACCACTTGCTATATTATTTAAGGAGATGAGTGCTCTAAAAAAAAGAGAATACGAGGAAATTAAAAGGGGCAAGTGCCCGAAACCTCGAAGAAAAGAAAAAGTAAGATGAGAGGTAAAAATAGACAAGTGTTCCACCATAGAATATAGGGGTACAAGATACCCACCTCAGAGAAAAGAGAAAAAAAAAGAAAATATAGAGCATCTCATTCTCCTCAAAAAGCTTCAAAGTACAAGAAAGGTATGTATCCCCTAAAAAGAGCAAAAGTAGAATTAGACTTTCACCATTATTATCACCATCATCAACATACACCATTCATTCGCCACACATGCACATCTTGATTTGACTTATTGACTTGTTTCTCCAGATCCATGGTTTGACTATGCAATAAATGTCATGTAAGTATGTATTATCTGTCTCCCACCTATGAGCTCCAGATATCAAAACCTTATTAGAGTAGGGTGAGAGAGAAGGCAATATCACTATGCGTCATACCAAAAAAATACCACATACTTCGAGAGAAGGCATATACCATTACTGCCTGGGAAAGGATCCAGAAATACCACAAAAGAGAGATTTGAGAGAGTCATACAAGGAATCTCTAAGTTTTATTTGAAAATCTGAAAAAACTCTAGAGCTATAACTGATGAAAGAACAAGAGACATGGCGCTTGACTAGACTGTTCTATCTTTTAACTGCTCAAGACACAAGTGACAGTTGCAAACCCCATGGTGAAAGGTAAAATGAGTAAGTTTTAAGTCTTAACAGTTTACTCTAACTCAGAGATGAGATCTTACTTTTAAGGCATGAAACCACTGCAGAAACTCTTGAGTTCATCCTTGCTCAGGGACGAGCAAGAGGTAAGCTTGGGGGAGTTGTTGACGGTCCTTAAGTACCAAATATAATCATCAAATAAATAAAGAAAAGGATCCAAATGCAACCAACACCCAGACTTAGGGTTTTATCTGACAGAATTCCACGAGTTTTGGTGTTTGTCTATTTCTGCAGGGGGTTATCAGGAAATACGGAAGAAAGGCCCACACGTCGGGTTTACATAGAGATATTAACGCACCACGCAATTTTCTACCATCTAGAAGACTCCAGAAGCCACGGGAACGAACGGGAAGGCGATCGGGCCCGGGGGCAGGGCGCCCGCCCTCCCCCCTTGGGCGCCCGCCCTGTCCCAGAGTCCAATCCGGACTCTCTTCGGGGATTACACTCCACCGACCTAAAGGATCAAAGATAACCGTTCAATCAATGTCGGTTTGATCCGATGGCCCAGATTCACCTCAGGGGACTATATAAGCAGACACCCTGGCCCCTAGAGGAGAACAAGTTCATCATAGAGTTGAGAGGAGCCCTCGAAGGAATACCTCTCCTCTAAATAGACTTAGGGCTTCGCATCCAATGTGAGAGTAGACTAGATCTACTAGATTGAGAGAGATAGAGTGGAGGTGTAGATCGGAGGAAGCCCGGCCTGTCGGTGTCTACTCCGAGGTTGTACCTACGGGATCAAGTCTCCTAACCCGAGGCTTGCTCCTAGGATTCTTCAGTAATTCGACTTCTAATTCTAGTAAGTTCTTATTCTTATTGTTCTTTGATTTATGAGTTTACTTTAATCTCTTCCGGTTGAGTTTAGAGTAATCATTGCTAGCGTAAACGTGGTGTTTGGGCTAGGGTACTCAAATATATCCCCTGACTAGTTGGACCGTGGTAGTAGCGAGGAACATGACATTTCCGAGTTATCTTTGCATCCCACATCTCGTTAGTAGGACGGGTAGGTTTATAGGTGCGGGTCGAACATCCTCTGTGGTGTCTAGATTCTGTAAGCTTCCCCAATAGAACAGTAGATCATCCTTACCAAGGTTAGAACGAGACTACGGTTGTAGTCTTCTCTATACATCACTCACATCGAGAAACATTCCTTGTAGCCTAAAGGGTAGTAGCAATAGATTTGGTTAGTCAGATGCACGCTTTCTCCCAGTGGTAAAAATATAAATACGATACTCTAGATAACCTCCCGGGTGAAGTGCTCACTGATATCCGTGCGCTTGCGGATCATTTTCTGATGGTGTTACCAAATATCAACAATGGGTGGATCGTACTCATCTTCTCCCATGTCAATAACCTAAAAGTCTGTGTAGACAAAATGATCGTCTATTTTGACAGGGACATCAGTTACTATACCTTTAACCTCTCAAAATGTCTGATCTGCCATCTGGAGCTGAATGTATGTTGGTTTTAAGGGCATGGTTCCGAACAAGAGCCGATAGGTAACTACGGCCATTATGTTGACGCCCGATCCGGTGTCGCAAGTCGTCTTGTAGAAGTTGTATCCATTTATGGTGCAATAGATGCTTGGCATTCCTGAGTCGTCCTTCTTGGTCAGAAACGGTGACTTAAGTCGATGATCTTGACCTCCTTGAACTGCAGTGACCATCTTAGCTGACTCGGTCCACACTTGCTTGTTCCTATTCCTCCTGTTGGTCCTTTTCCTTGGTTCATGTCGGGATTGCTCTAGGATTTGTGTAGTCTTGTTCTTGAAGGAAAACGTCTCCTTCCTCCCTTTGATGTAGAAACTGATCTTGGCAGCACTAGCGTAGATGACAGCTCCCGAGGTGTTTAAGAATGGCCTCCCTAAGATGATGGGTGCCCTCTCATCATTACCGGTCTCTATCACCACGAAGTCTGCTGGGGCGTACAAGGTACCAACTCTGACGCAAAGGTTCTTCAATATTCCCTTTGGGAAACTTAACGTCTGATCTACAAACTGCAAACACATGGTTGTTTCTAATAAAGGATATGTAAAGAATTTTTCATAGAGTACCCTGGGCATAATGTTGACACTAGAGCCAAAGTCGCAAAGTGCTTCTGGGAAGTCCACCATGCCGATGGAGATCGGGATGACGGGGCATCCTGGATCGCCTCTCTTGACCGGCAGAAGGTCAGTAGTTACTTCAGTGACAGGGTTACTCCAGTAGTTACCTGCATCAAACATGTCTACAAGATTTACAGATTCTAATCCTTTCGGTTGTGATAGTATACCGAGGTTAGTAGCAGGAACAGCAGCAGCTATTCGATTTAACTGAGATTCAATCATTTTATTAAAGCTAATTTGATTCTTGATGGCAGTAGAGAAATTATGCATTCTGTTATTTATATTTTCTAGCATTTTATCATTAGACGCTAGTTTCTTAGATAGGTTATCCATTAGCTTTCCTTGATTAGACACTAACTCTCTTAGAGGTGGAAAATTATTAGTATTATTGTAAGAATTGTTACCTTGATCATTACCTGAGTAGTTAGGTCTTTGTTGATTCCAACCTTGATTTTGTTGAGGACGGTTGTAGTAGTAGTTGTTGTTGTTGATGTAGTTCACATCCTCAAGCATCTCAGGGCAGTGATTGCTTGAGTGTCCAGTATCTCCACACTCCTCACAAGTCATGTTAGAGTCGTAGATGTGCATAACTTCTTTCTTGTCTCCAGCTCTATCATCGAGCTTCTTCATGAGCAGGTCTAGCTTTGTAGACAGCATGTCTACCTCCTTGAGCTGATGTATACCTCCACCTCTCTTGCGTGTCTGGGTCCTCTCTTCATTCCAGCTTTGGTTGGACGCCATCTTCTCCACAAGAGCTGTGGTTTGTGATATAGTAAGTGATAGGAATGCTCCTCCAGCTGCAGCATCCATGGTTTCTCGGGCACTGTTGCCGAGCCCATGATAAAATGTGTGCATCAGTAGCCAGCTCTCCATTCCATGATGGGGACATTCTAGGATGTAGTCTTGGAAGCGCTCCCATGCTTCTAGAACAGATTCATCATGTTGTAGCTGAAAACTTGTAATTTTCCCATGGAGAGCATTGGTCTTGCCCATGGGAAAGAACTTAGCTAGAAATTTCGTGGAGCAGAGTGCCCACATAGTAATCTTCTCCTTTGTAGCGTAGAACCACTGCTTCGCTCTCCCCAACAGTGATAATGGGAAGAGGCGAAGTAGTATAGCATCTCTGGGGACTCCTGATATGGTGAATGTGCTGCAAATCTCCAAAAAGTGTTGGAGATGAGCAATAGCATCTTCATGTGCCTTCCCACAGAACTGGTTGGATTGCACCATGTTGATAAGTCCAGGTTTGAGCTCAAAGTTGCCATCGATCTCTATAGCAGGTCCTGTGCGGATGTTGTCCGTAGTGGGAGCTGAGAACTCACGGATTGATTTGTTCGCCATGGCTTCGAACTCTGAAGACAAGTTCCGGTGATCTTCTTGATTGGATGAAGCTTCGTGCTGAAGTGTTGATGATCTCTTCTTGAGCTTGGCTCTTGTTTTTCTGAATAATGCTTCGGGATTGTCAACAAAATTTCCTGGAAGATGTCTTCTATTCATACATTACCCTGCATAAGATAAAAAAAGAAAAATATCGGGGTAAAACTGTATGAGAGAATTGATAAGCTCAATCATATTAGTGATGCGAATGATGACTCGAAATTCTATATTCATTCCTGATTAGTAATCAACCTTCCCCGGCAACGGCGCCAAAAATGCTTGTTGGGCATTCTTAACGTCACTACCAAAAGTAGACTTAGTTTTCTAATTCTGATAACGGCGCCAAAAATGCCAAACCTATCCCTCATGCCACTTAAGCCAAGTTGTCATCCCTAGCATGACATAAGAGACGCGGTATTGAAATATGCAATTGCTCTTCTAAATAAATAACAAATGAGATCTGCAAGCGCACAGATTAATACCGATGTTGCATTTTAACCGGGAAGTATTCCAGGTATCGTTATTTATATTTTTACCACTGGGAAGGGATTAATAATCATCAATGTTGATTATAGAATAGAATATAAGATTGAGTATCTATCATTGCATGTATAATTGAGAACATTTTTCTAACACTTTCATACGGGGATAAGTGTCACATAAAGGATATATTAAGTAATGAATAGTGACAAAGATAATTAGTCTGAACAGCATAACTTAGCCACATAATAAATATGAAAAGCACCTCAATTAGATATTCTAGCAAGTCATTAGCATGGTATTAGGACAAACTACAAGAATATTTCCTAAGTTATTCTCAACTATACAGTCTAGCATATCATAGTTAGTGCAATTATACTTAGCAATCATTGTGAGACAGGACTACGCCCATGCATAGTGATATTATCAAGGAATATGAGAAACATCACAATCACTCCCCTGTAATAATGTTGCTCTGCCAGCCCAATACACGAGAGGGGGACTATATAAGAATTAATGGAGCTGTCACTACCAAGAACTACCCCGCTATCTGGCATATAGGGTACAATCGCAGATAAATACGGTATAGGCACCATGCATACACAATATCTATCATTTACCCATGGATCCGATGGATAAACGCTATACGATCCTAAGCATGTATATAATTCCAATCTAACTAAGCCAAGTATATAACTATGCTAAACTAAGAACAATATAATTGTGAATATAAACAAGTAGAGCAAAGTCATAATCAATATATTGAAGTAGAACAAAGTCATATTCATAATATTGAAGAACAAAGATGAACAATTGAAGAACAATAGAGAATTACCAAGAATCCTCTTGACAGATCTGGAAACCAATCGAAGATTGACTCCTAGTTCTAGTCCTATGTAGCTGTGCTAATCTTGAGATCTAATTGATGTGGTGGCTCTAGGGCTTGATCAGAGGCTTCTTCTCCCTGATGAATAATGAATTAGGGTTGAGAGGTGCTCTCCTCTAGGGGCCAGGGGGTCTGGTTATATAGTCCTTCCAAGTGAATATGGGCCGTCGGATCAAACCGACATTGATTGAACGGTTATCCTTGATCCTTTAGGTCGGTGGAGTATGATCCCCGAAGAGGACTTTGATTGGGCACCAAAGGGGGGCGGGCACCCTGGTCTCTAGGGGGCGCCCTGGGCCAGGCCCCTTTCTGCCTCCGCTTCGTTCCCGTGGCATCTGGAATCTTCTAGATGTTAGAAAATTGCGCGGCACGTTAATATCTCTATGTAATCCCGACGTGTGGGCCTTTCTTCCGTATTTCCTGATAACCCCCTATAGAAATAGACAAACACCAAAAATTGTGGAATTCTGTCAGATAAAACCCTAGGTCTGGATGACGGTTGCATTTGGATTCTTTTATTTGTTTATTTGATAATTAAATTTGATACTTAAGGACCGTCAACACGACTCAGGGCATCTGCTACCACGTTGGCCTTGCCTGGGTGGTAATGGACCTCAAGATCATAGTCCTTGATTAACTCAAACCATCTCTGCTGCCTCATATTCAACTCAGATTGGGTGAAGATGTACTTAAGACTCTTATGATCCAAGCGAATTTATTGGGGAAGTCGGGGATGAAACGACGATAATACACGGCAAAACCAAGAAAGCTTCGAACTTCCGAGACAGAAGTTTGTGCCTTCCAGTCCATAACATCTTGTACTTTTGATGGATCCACCGTGATCCCTTCTTCTAACAGAATGTGCCCCAGGAATGGAGCTTTCTTAAGCCAGAATTCACACTTGCTGAACTTTGCATATAACTGATGTTCTCGCAGTCGTGTCAGCACGACCCTTAGATGCTCAGCATGATCTTGCTCATTCTCTAAATAAACTAGAATGTCATCGATGAACACCACGACAAACTTGTCCAACTCTGGCATAAAGACTGAGTTCATCAGATACATAAAGTATGCAGGAGCATTCGTCAACCCAAAGGACATGACAAGATACTCGTACAACCCACATCTGGTGGAAAAAGCAGTCTTTGGTATATCTTGTGGGCGGATCTTGATTTGCTGATACCCGGACCTCAAATCTATCTTGGATAACACCTTGGCTTTAGATAACTGGTCAAACAGGATGTCGATCCATGGCAGAGGATACTTATTCTTGATTGTCACAGCATTGAGTGGACGATAGTCCACGCACATGCGCAAGGATTGATCCTTCTTTTTCACAAATAGTGCCGGACAACCCCATTCAGACGAACTCGGCCAGATGAAACCTTTGTCCAGCAACTCCTTCAATTGAGTTTTCAATTCAGCGAGCTCGTTTCGCGGCATCCGGTATGGTCTTCTAGAGATCGGTGTTGTACCTGTTATTAACTCTATAGCAAACTCTACATCCCTATCCGGGGGAAGTCCTGGCAACTCCTCCTGAAAAACATTAGGAAACTCACAAACCACTGGTATGTGCTCTAGCGGAATCACTTGCACGGCACAAGAAAGACTGGCAAAGTCAAATCGCTGGGGTAACCTGACCTGAAGCATGCCCTCCCCCCTGTGGATCCTTGAGGGAGAGGGTCCTCAGACCTGCATCTATGACTGCATCCCAGTCTGTCATCTTATTCATGCCAATGATAACGTCCAAAACTAACCCTGTCATGACCACAAGGTTTACGCGAAACCTTTGGCCGCTGATGTCCAAGGTAGCGCCTGTTACTACTTTGTTGGTTAACACATCAGCCCCAGCCGAACTGATGCAATAACCACAACCCAACTTGGTAACTGGTTGATCATGCTTTTGTTCAAATGCTTGGCTCATGAATGAATGCGATGATCCAGAATCAAACAAAACAACTACAAGATTTTGGTTGACAGGGAACATACTAACTGTTACCAGTTCTCCATCTGGGATCTCCTCTATCGAGGTGTGGTGCACACGGGCTGGGTAGGTTGTCTGCTACTTCTTGGGGTAGGGACATTCTTTGGCAAAGTGCCCCATCTTGTGGCAGTTGTAGCATGGTCCCTTGGTCATGGTGTTAGCAGCAGGTGCTGTGGCTAATTCGCCCTTGGCTTTGCTGGGCCACTGCTACCCTGTATGGCTTCTGCTGAGTTGGATGTCCTATATTCCTTTTCTGCGGGGTCAGAACCTAGCACCGGCGGCAGGAGGACGATAATGCTGACGTCCTGCCATTGGTGCCCTAGAGACGATCTGGCTTCAAAAGCCCTCTTGCGTGACTTGGATGCACTGTAGTTGTTATTATTGTTCTCTTGAGTCAGACAGTCGCTGATGTAGGCATTGAAAGTAGCCCGGGTCCTTGTACCCATAGTCTTCAGCACATTCGGGCTCAAGCCCCTCTGGAAACTAGCAATCTTCTTAGCATCGGTGTTCACAAACTCTGGAGCGTAACGAGCAAGATTGTTGAAAGCGTGCAGATACTCTTTCACAGACTTGGTTCCCTAAGACAGCTTGATGAATTCTCCAATCTTCATCTCCACCACACCCGGAGGAATATAATTTCCCCAAAAAGCAGTGGTGAAGTGGTTCCACGTGATCGGGGTTCCCTCTGGATAGGTGGTACGATGATGGGACCACCAGCAGGTCCCTGCAACTAATGCACTGCATACTATACCTTGAGCTCTTCGGTCTGCTGAAGGAGACAGAACTTCTGCTCCATGGTGTTAATCCATTCATCCGCCTCAAGCGGTTCCACAGCCTCTTTAAAGACCGGTGGTTTGGTGTCCATGAAGTCCTTGAAAGAGTTGTAATTATTCACTTCGCGGCCGCCCTAGTTATCCCCACCGCGGGCGTTGTCGGCAATGTTGCATAGGGCAGCTTCCATGTTTCGCTGCATTTGCTCCATGTTTCGTTGGCTCCCTAGAAACTGTGCGAAAAACATGTCCGCAGTGTACGGAGGAGGTGGTGGTGCTCTTTCCTCATTCCTGCAAGCCTCACCTCCGGAGGAACCTTCTATAGCACCGGGGTTACTGTTACCCCCGCCACGCGTTTGCACCATCTGAATGCGTCAGTGATAAGCAGTCGTTAGGAGTTGTTATCAACCGGTAGACATATGCAAAATTGTGCCACACTAAATTGACTGATGAGAATAAATCCACACAATAAACAGAGGAACAATAATTCATCATCCACACACAACATCACTAACTGATTACTTAACAGATAGCCAACAGGGTTCGCATACATCCAAAATTGCCAGCATACATACACTGGACTTTCAGCGTCAACACAACTCAACACATAAGGTCTTACACATCCTAGATCCAACAGATTACAAACACATGCCATGCAACAACAACAGCAAAAGAAGAAGGACTAGCTCTAGAGCCCTAGCATCTACTCGCTATGGTCGCTGTCCATGCCGGATCCTTCCTCGTCCTCATCTCCACTAGCGGCTGCCTCCATCTCTGGATCCTCATCCATCTCATCCTCAGAGTCTAACTCAGCAGCTCTAGGTAGGTGGTGAGGGTGGAGCTGGTTATGCAGCTGGTGGATCTTCTCATGCAGGTTCTCATTGTACTCCTCAGCATTAGCTAGTTGCTGCTCAAGCTCCAGCTGTCGGGCCTTCAGGGTGTCCTCCTCGTGCTAGGCTTCATTCCTCTGACCAAGCACATGAACTAGCATGCGCTCGCAGTTCCTGTGAGCTATGGTCACCCTGTCCCTCTGCTCTCTCACTGCTAGCAGGTCCTGACTCAGCACACTGTTCTGCTGGACTGCCTGGTCCCTCTCTAGTCACACAGGCCAACTCTCCCTGCAGCCTCTCAACCTCACTATCAAACTCACTCTGTAGCTGGCGCTTCTCATCCTGAACTATCAGTAGAGACCCAGACAAGCGTCCCAAACAGCGCTCTATACCCTCATAGGTCTTCATCATGGCAAACGTATCACTCATTGCTGTACTGTCACTCTGCTGATCCTCATCCGCACTCCTCTCTAGAGCATTCACCTCGGACTGATCCGACACCGAAGTGTAGGGGTCACCCCAGGGAAACTCCCCAGCGAAGGCGTGGGCCAGCTCTTGTGGAAACCTCTCCATGATGTCCCTCAGAACTGCAAAAGCAGCCCTGCTGGCACCCTGGAAAGGTTTGCTGCCTCGGGACTCGTATACCCAGCCACCCCAGGCGGGGTTACCACCACTGGTAGGAATCACTGCCTCAATCCCCACTAGGGTCCCGTCACCAAGCTGCTCTCGGTTCCAATAGTAGTGAGGTTCCCTTCCTTCAGGAAACCCCATCGAACTGCGCACCCTCCACAGCAAGGTAGACATCCCAAACTCTCCTAGGAACTTGCTCTTGTGACACGAGCTCCTAGGTGCTAACTGATGGCGAGGGACCCGCCCACTAGTCGACTTGCGAGCGGTGAGCCTAGTGCATGCCATCTGCTGAAAATAGAATACCTTGGGTAAGACTAAGGAATATCTTTTATCATTTTAATTGAAATTGGGACAGATTTAAATAAGGGGAGGAATTAAGTAATGATATGGAATGAACATGATGCATGCACGAAACTTACGATCTCACAAACTTAGAAATAGAAGTCAATACTAAACGGTATATGTGGTGGCACACAACGTTCTCTCATAACGTAACTAGCGTTCTATGCGAGAACATGGTTAGCGTACCTGCAGAAAACTCATTTCAGCCCAACCACAGTATAAACATGCAGAACAAGAATTTAAAACTATGTACCCCACACACATAGGTACCACACCTATACATGTGACATGCCACTACCCACATCATCGCCCTAATGACGGCATCACCTCTCAGGAAGGAATCTCCCAAGATGTGGTACTGTTCCCAGGCACAATGGATATGCGTGCATGACACAGCACCCTAAAGCACTTCCCTAGATTGGCAGTGTATCCGATCATGCTCTCATAGCTCCCACTTACCGAGGCGTAGGCCAAAAATGATCCATACATTACCACTCAAATGAATGGCACTCATACTATTAAACGCCGTATGAACGACGAAATAGAAATATGATGCATAACCCCCAAGTCAGTACTTAACTGCCACCTTAGAGTCCTTAACTGGGCATAAAGCATATGACCATTGGCACACTGTGTAGTTTTCCAAAAACTCATTTTAACACATTAATTACCTTTAATAGGTAATTGACTTTTATTAACCGGTTTTAGTTTACTTTAGAACATACTTATGAACAGTAATCCGCTGAACCTTGCTCCGATGCCATCTGTAATAGAACCACCCAAATTATAAGAGATTAAGCCTAATAGCGACCATTTACACAGTCACTTGCCAAGCTTAAGCCCATATAATCACGGTAGTGTGTGAAATCTCGAAGGATTTCAAACCACAATCGTACATACAACCAAGATCGTAATAAGTCCAGCGATCACCATCCCCAGTTACATTCAGTTCACAACATTAAGAGATTACATCGGAGTTCAAATATAGTTATTACAAACCAAGTTCAATAGTAGAAGAAGCATCATAGTTTTAAAATAACACAAACACATAGTCTGATACAGTGCCATAGTTTAATCATTCCCACAACAGCAAAAGAGGAGGTAGAGTGACCATCGCCCTTGGTTAGTCATCACCCATTGCTGGGTACAAGCAGTGAATGCAATACCCATAGTACATCTGACCATCTGCAAAACAACATGGGAATGGAACCCTGAGTACGAGAAGGTACTCAGCTAGACTTACCCGTCATAAACCAAAATAAAAGACTCTTCAAGGATTATGAAGGCTGTATAGTGGGGTAGTTGAAACCTTTTTGCGTAAGAGCATTAACCATCTAGAAGTATATCCTAACATCCTCCTTTCTTTTATTTAGCTCAAGTTAGGTATTATTACCTATCATCTAGATTTGCACCTGCACTATTACAAACAATTGTTGTGGCATGATAATACCTTATCATAACATTCACAGTTCGTCACTTATCATAACCCAAGTGTTTCATAGTCCTTACTACGAGGACAAGGCTCATGTCAAGTGCTCACTATCCAGGAGTGATGGCGATTCAAATCGATTTCTGACCAGCTGGCGAGTTTATTCCCCACACAAACTACACTCACTGATCAAGTGAGCTACAGGTCACCGTGTTACATTATCCAGAAGCAAATCGCGGGTTCGACAGGCACCGCCCGTACCCGAGGACCGTTCCGGCGACCGTGGTATCCAAGGTATACCAAGGTTGCGCGCCGCGCCCTCGTCGTTCTCCTCAACCAGCACCAATACAGCGCGTACATCAGGCCGATTCCGGGCCCGAATAGTGTTCAGGCTTTGCGGTCGGAATGACTTATCCTTCCAGCTAAGTGTGGGGCATGCGTTCAACATGACAAGAGGGCTGTCAACGATCGGTCTTTAATCGACACAGGCAGGAGCACTACGGTCAACACCACCATAAGAACCTGCCCGGTCTCAAATTCATTCCCACACTTGGTTACTTTTCACCAAAGCAGTGACAGCTAATATTTAGGTATCCACCTATATCTCGTAGGTGACAGGAAATCACCCGACTTCTACCGTACTAAGCAAGCTAAGCATAGACTCCGAGCCTATCTACATAGGACAAGGTAGATAAACAGGTGGTGAAATCAAGGAGTAAATGTGCATCAACGGTGTCAAGCAACTCCTATCACTTAAATGCAGCATAGTAAAACAATTATGATATAACAAATTAAGTTAGCGAGAATAGGGAGACTTAGGTTGCTCCGGGGCTTGCCTCTCACGAAGGTGCTAGGCCTATGGTTTGGGCACTCCTGCAGATCTCCTTCCGGCTCTGGTCCTTCCGGAAGCTCCTGCTCGTGTGTCTCCTCCTGCTCCTCAGGTCCCACCTCATTTTCCTACAAGCCTATATGATGCATATGTGCTCATGAGTGGAGTGCAAGATGCCTGCGGTGTAATGCTTATGCAGGTTAATACAAGATGATCATGACATGGTGCATAGATGAAACAGGAAACTATTTCTACAAGGTAGTCAACATCATCCAAGAACATGTAACCAAGTCAAGATCTATTGCATTCTCTTCTACAAATTATTATTAACCAGCAAGCTATCATGGTGCTTCAAAGATACACCAAACACCATTTATTCTATTCATCTCATGCATAACAAGGTTTTATTTATTTAATTATTATTAGGCATACAACAGTAGCATATACTTCTGATCTTCGATAAATTCCACAAAAATTACAGTAGGTCACTAGTTATTTATAAAGTTTACCACCAATTTTTCATAATATTTGGACAGGTAACATGGTCCACACAAAAATCACAGTTAAATCTACATAATTAAGTGTAAATACCCTACTGGTGATAAAGTGTCAAACAATAGATTTCATATTTTTATAAATTACTTACTATCGTAAGAAATGTCCACAAAAACTTTCAAATTAATTGCATGATCCAAATATTTATTAAAAATCATAAACCATTGCCATGCAAGCATTTAAATCATCATAAATTAACTCCTACAGCAAATATTGTGTTACATATTTTTCCCATAGAATAAACATCCATGCAAAGCTAACAAAACAAGAATTACATTTTTCTGAGTTATATTCTATTTGCCATGCATTTTCTAAATATCAGCAAAATATGGAATAATTATATTTACATAGAAAAGTTGTACAAACATGACATGCAAAGACACCAGGTTGTAGATCTTGAATTATGGAACACATCAAACTTTATTTCATCATTTTTGGAGCTGTGGATATCAAGATATGGATTAAATACCATTTAAACAAATTTTTGGAAAACATTTATAAAACAAAACAGATTCAAAACGCTAAGTGCACCCGATCTCCATCCCCCAGAGGCGCTGACAGGCGGGAGCCGTGGGTCAGCCGACCCCACCCGTTAGACACTCAACTTATCCGCGGCCGTGGACCGGCTGGGATCTCACCGCCGGTGAGGTTTCCGGCGACCCCAAGAGCACCTACAGCTTCCCGAGCGTGAGACGAACCTAGCCGTACCCTTTGCAGCATCTACCATGCACCGGAGATAGCTCGCCGTCGAGCATGGCGGATGCGGTGGCGCTGCTCACCGCGGCCCGGACATCTCGGTGCGGTAGAGCGCGAACCAAGGACGGGGAAAGGAGTGCGAAGTCGAGGCGGAGCTAATGCGCTTGAAAACATGGGCATTGGTGGAGAGGAGGGGGAGAACCACGTGAGCCGAGAGGTCGCCGGAGCTCTGGCTCACTCCGGCGAGCTCTAACGGATGAGCTAAGCTTACCGAGGGTGGTTGAGCGTGCGTGCGGGGTGCGGGAAGGCGAGGCGGAGTCGCTGGTGGCCGAGGATTCGAAGGAGGAGGCCAGGGCTGCCAGAGAGAGGAGCTCCGAGCGTCGGCAGCAATGGCGAGCGGTGGCGCGGCCGCTGCGGCTGTCCGGGCGAGCGAGAGAGGGGGAGTGGACGAGCGCGAATGGCAGAGGAGGGAGAAGCGAGCGCGACCGGGGCCTCCTGGTGGCCGACCAGGGCGTGTCCACCTCGGCGCATGGGCGCCACGTGGCGGCAGAGCTCTGCCGGCTCGCCACGGCGGCACGGCGCGGCCAGCTGTCACGTGTGGACACGAGCGCGGGCGCGGGGATTGGGAAGGCGCGCTCATGGGCTGGGCCGGCTTCGGCCAGCGGGCCAGAAGCGAGGCCGCGGCCTGCTAGGGCCCCCCCTTTCCCTTTTCCATTTTTTTGAATTTCTTTTCACAAATATTTTCCAAGCTCATTTTGACACATTGAAAATCTTTTTTAGGTTTGGCCCCTAAAACAAAAGTTGACCAAAATAAATAGCTCTACAACTTTGCTTTAAGCTGCAACTCCAAATTCCAATTAGAATTTGAAATGCAATTCAAAACTAGTTCTAGGTTTTTAAATAAATTCATTTTGGGGATTTTTGTATAAAATCCATTTCTCAAATTCTAGAGCTCCAAAAATTCCACAAAAAAATTCTTAATTCTTCTAAAACATAGTTCAACTTACTTTGGTCATCACAAGCAAATTTAAAGCAAGCATGTTAATTTATTATATTAAATTCATTTAAATCAAGCACATAAAATCACAATTTAAAAGCTACTATGCTTATGTGATGCTATGCTCATGCTATGCTTGATGAGAATGCTTATGAGTGAGTTTGTGAGACTAAGTGCATGCTTAACACCTAGGGTGTTATAGCCTTCTTCTCATGTCAGCATAGCTTTTCTGACGTGATTGTGCGGCTTTCATGTATTGTTGTATGATTTGTACCTTTTTCTCACCGTCGTTGACGAAGTCAATACCAGATTAAAGTAAACTCATAAACCATAAGAACAATAAAACAAGAACTTACTAGAATTTAGAAGTCGAAATACTGAAGAATCCTAGGAGGAAGCTTCGGGTTAGGAGAACTTGATCCCGCAGGTACAAGCTCGGAGTAGACACCGACAGGCCGGGCTTCCTCCAATCTACACCTCCACTCTATCTCTCTCAATCTAGTAGAAACTAGAAGATCTATTTCTACTTTACATTGGTTGCTAAGCCTAAAAAGAAATATTAATTAGAGAAGAGGTTTTCCTTCGAGGGCACCCCTCAATCTCTATGATAACTTCTTGTTTTCCTCCGGGGGCCAGGGGGGTCTCCTTATATAGTCCTCCTCCTCTATGCGTTTTTGGCTCGGTAGGCGAGGTGGTACTACGTTATTCTTGATCCAATAGGTCGGTGGAACATCGTGTGCGAAGAGAGTCATGAATGGCTTCTAGGAGGGGGCGGGCGCCCAGGTCCTCAGGGCGGGCGCCCTAGGCCTGGCCCCTTTCGGCCTCTGCTTCCTTCCCGTGGCTTCTGGAGTCTTCTAGATGGTAGAAAATCACGCAGTGCATTGATATCTCTATGTACTTCTGACATGTGGGCCTTTGTTCCTTATTTCCTGATAACCCCCTGCAGAAACAGATAAACAACAAAACTCGTGGAATTCTGTCAGATCAAACCCTAATTCTAAGTGTTGGTTGCATATTGGTCCTTTCTCTTGTTTATTTGATAATTAAAATTGAAACTTAAGAACCGTCAACATGTGCCATTCTTCATTTGCTTGATTTGAATACCAAGGAAGTAACTAAGCTCTCCAATCATTGACATCTCAAATTCTTTTGCCATCATCTTCTTAAACTATTCACTAAATTTTTGATTTGTTGAACCAAATATAATGTCATCAACATAGATTTGCAACACAAATAAGTCCTTGCCTATCTTTTTAGTGAAGAGAGTGGTGTCAACCTTACCCATAATAAACCCTTTAGAGAGTAAGAAATCCCTTAACCTCTCATACCATGCTCTAGGTGCTTGTTTCAAACCATACAAAGCTTTCTTCAACTTATAAACATGGTTGGGCTTCTTGTCATTTTAAAAACCAAGAGGTTGCTCAACATAAACCAACTCATTTATGTATCCATTCAAGAATGCACTCTTCACATCCATTTGATATAGCTTGATATTGTGAGCACAAGCATAGGCTAACAAGATCCTAATTGCTTCCAATCTAGCAACCGGGGCATATGTTTCACCAAAGTCAAGACCTTCAATTTGTGTGTAACCTTGTGCTACCAATCTTGCTTTATTCCCTATTACTATCGCATCTTGATCTTGTTTATTTCGAAAGACCCACTTGGTTCCAATCACATTATGATCCTTAGGCCTCTCTACTAACTCCCATACTTGATTTCTAGTAAAATTGTTTAGCTCTACATGCATAGCATTTACCCAATCAACATCTCTTAATGCTTCTTCTACCTTCTTTGGTTCAATGGATGATACAAATGAGAAATGTTCACAAAATGATGCCAATCTTGATCTAGTTTGCACTCCTCTTGATATATCACCAATGATATGATCCAATGGATGATCTCTTGCAATATTTATTGGTTGGAGTATTTGCACTTGATTGCTTGCACTTGGTTGATTACTTGATTTAGATGGTGTACTAGCTTCATGTTCTTGATCTTGCACTTGAGATGATGAACTAGCTTGAATTTGGTCATGAGACCCACTAGCTTGCACATTAGAGGAAAGGAAGCACTTGATCTTTGTCATCTTCAACATCAAGTACCTCTCTTGGCCTAATATCACCAATTTCCATTCTCTTCATGGCATCGGCCAATTGTGTGCCTCTCACATCATCCATGTTCTTTTCTTCATCTTGAGAGCCTTGAGTTTCATCAAATTCAACATCATGTACTTCCTCAAGTTGACCACTTCCCAAATTCCATACTCTATATGCTTTTCTTGAAGTGGAGTAACCAAGCAAGAAGCCTTCATGATATGACCATGCCACCAAGCAAGATGTCACAAGCTCCAAGTCAAGCTACACCCACTCAAGTTTCACCTACACCGACACCAGCCGAAGTCATCGATGGACCGATTACACGTAGTCGTGCAAAGAAGCTACAACAAGAGGTCCACGCGCTACTTTATGAGATTCATTTTAACATTAATAAGAATTATATACTACCTAAGTGTTGTACCTTGATTGTACTCAGGTATATAGAAGAAGAGAAGGATGAATTGGACCTGAAGAACGGACCAGTGCAAGTTCCAGAAGAAGTCAAAAACGGACCAGTGGAAGTCAAAAACGGACAAGTTCAAAGAAATCTTCATAACTTTTTAGTCACAAAAGCTATGAAGGTCCATGAGGAATTGTTGGAAAGCTTGTCGAGTCTGCTTTCCAATGAATCTAGTGGCGACCAGCTTGGATACACCATATTGCCTGCAGGCCGGAATTAGTACAGACTGCTCAGAAGGTCAACAGTTTGTCATGACAGAATGTTGGTACAACTTGCCACGTAAAACTATACCAATGTACAATGTATCATGCTGGTTGGCATACATTGCTAGAAAGCCCTTTGAGTGTAGTTTTACACCCAAGAAACAGTTCATCATTTGGACTTCCCAATAAAAAGTCATGGTCAGTTTATTGGAAACTGCTCTGGAAGCCAACAGTCACACGAAGCCACTTCGGGAATCCATTTCGAGGGGACCTTTCACATTGCCTTCCCTCAGAAACTCTATTTCGTTTTCATACCTATCTAGCAGGGCTGTTGCTAGTATAAATACCCCCTAAGACTCATTGTAATCTCAGACTTTTGATAATTGAAATACAGAACCCCTTTTGTTTAGCTGTGTGCTAGCAAATATTCATAGAGTGATCTCTACCCCTTGCTCTTGTGATTTCCTAGCATTCAACCAAGTTCTGCCCATCTGTGACACATTGAAATAATTCTAGCAAGGAATCAACAAGTGATCACTGCCCGTAATAGACTGCTATTTGCCTATTTCTATCACTTCAAATCTATGGTTTCAATCCAACTATAAAACCAAAATATAAGTTCATCTCATATGTACCTTTCGTTCCTAATGGAAGGGCTTGGGCCTATCTCTGGTCGACCTCTCCCGCGGCCAGCACCAATCCCAGGATGAAGCTCCTGGGGGCAATCCCACTGTCTCAGCCAGTGAAGCCCGGTGGCCTGGAGCTGCAGCCAGGCGTCAAGCTCCAGGAAGCGTGTCGGGCTACTGCCGTCGGTGTTGTGGTCTTGCCTCCGGCAGCGGCCTGCTGCCGGTGTCGTCGGGATCCGCCAGAGGCGTTGAGAATCAGCCGCCGCCGCCGCCGGCAGCACCAGCTAGCTTCGATGTCCTGGGATGAGGTTGGATGGCGTTGGTGAGATGCTGATGGCGGCGACGACAAAGGGTGACGGCCTCTGGCAAGGAGCGATGGGCAAAGGGCGGCGGCCTCCTGCAAGCGGCGATGGGCAAAGGGCGGTGGCCTCCTGTAGGCGGGGTTGGGCAAAGGGCGGCGGCGGCGGACTCCTACTGCGAACGGACACGGACAAAGGCACACATCCGCTCCTACTCCAGAGTACAAAGTGTTTATCGGGATGTGCCTTGTGTCTCCAAGTCGAGACAGAACAAAATAAAAACCAATCCAATTATCCACAAATAGTGATGACTAGCTCAGTGGGATGTCCATTCTTTACAAAGACCAAGGGCGTGGGTTCAAATCCCACACGCCATAGTTTATGCTTAATTTTTAAATTTATTTTTTTAATATAAACCTTAATATTTACCTTATGTAGGTGGGTCCCAGTTCACCTAGACATGGCTGTGCCAAAATACTTTTTAAAATAATTTTAAATTTATATCATCTTCACATCTTACCAATTTTTGTGCCAAAATATATATTTGAAAGATTTTTAATTCATGACAATCATATCTCATCAAATTTGTTATGAGCTATTGTCACAAAGTTTAGAAAAAATGATTTTAAATTTATGACAATCACATTTTATCAATTTTGGTCATTAACTGTTGTCATAAAGATTAAGAAAGGCACATGGTGACTATTGTTTATGACTAAATCATAACTTTGTCACATATACTTGTCATCCAAAGAAAAATTGTCATAAACACATTACTTTCATGACTAAAAGATGTTTTGTCATGTGAAAATTGTCATAGAACGCCTAATCTCTTGCAGTGTACATAGGCAACGGCTTCATCCGCTCCCAATTGGTGCTCCTATTCCCTTCAAGGTATTCCTTGATTGATTGTAGGCTGTGTTGGTTGGTTCTTTGAGAGTGTGGTTGGGCGAATCCTCGATTCAAGTTGCCGGTTAAAGACGGTGGTTGGCTTCGAGTTTTATTTGCCAGGTTGCACAAGTTATCGCTGCTTGCAGCAAGTTATCCGGCTGTTCTTCAGCTAGTTATCGATGTTCTTCCTACGTCGTGAAGATCGGGACAACGTGTCGCATTATCTGGTATCAAAGCTTTTGTTACCACGGTAGGAATTCTATCCATAGCTACATATATATTTTTGTTTCGTCCTATCCACCAACAAGCAAGAAAAATATATTGCTTAGATCTTTCTTTCAATCTGTTATTTTAGTGAGTTCGGTTAAGTCGCAGTCCATTAGAGTCTTTGTTTTAGTTGCAGATCATTTATCCTTCGCGTGTTCTTTGTGCCTCTTTTATATCTAAAAATCTCTACAGAAAATCTCTATAGCCTATATCATCCTTTGTGTTAACTTTGATCCTATCTAGCTACTGGTTGTTGTTTTATTTCTGTCTTTAGTTGTGCAAGTATCATAATTTGATCCCTGTTTTTTAGTTCTATATATATAAAAAAAAGTGTATCAAAAAAAAGAAAAGAAAGTGCAAAAAAAGTGAAGTGAAAAAAAAAGTTGAGAAAGGTTCAGAGAGAAAGTCTGAAAGATTAGTTGGTTTATGTGCACAAGTGCTGAAAGTTTCATATCAAGTTCTGCAACTAGTTTGCTATCTTTGTTTGGTGCAAAACTTTGGTTGGGTCTGATTGCAACACTTGCATCCCAATCATACTCCTTGTTTGCATCAATTCTGAAATTTCTTTGCGTGTGTGTGATCTATTTATACACTTCGAATCTTTTGATCAGCACTAGGCAGAGAACTTCTAGTTTGGATCGTTACTTAACTTTACAACAACTAGAATTTAGATTGCATTCCTTGTATATTACTCCCCACCAAGCTTCACATAAAAACTATCGTAATCGGTACTCTCTGTTCTTGTATTCGCCTCGCCATCACTTTTAGTTGCCACCACACATTTGTTTTCCTTGTAATCTACAGCAGAGGAATTAATAAGAGCTTTGGTGGTTAGAGAGGTGAGTTGTGAGAGCCACCAAATTTTCATATTCCACAAATACAAATTATTTATATTCAGCTAACCTTACAGGAGGATGGGTCGAGTGGACATCAATGATCGTGTTACCATAGCACAATTGAATAAACTCCGACAAAGCATGGAAGAAAAGCAAGATAGGTTGACACAAGATCTTTAGAATCTTATGAAATGAAATCAGAAGGCATCGTCCCCCTCATGATGGTGCAAGCAACCATAGTGGAGATGGAAAAGATAGTGATGGAAGAAGAGGAGGTCAGAGGAACCGGAGGGCTGCACATGGTAGAGGAAGAAGACTTTGTCGAAGAAATGATGATGAATCTGAAGACGAGGATGATGACAACCGCTCCCAACTCAATTTTGGTCGCCGATGTCATCGAAGAGGCAACCATGAAGAAAGATTTGGCAAATTGAAATTTACCATGCCAAAATTTGCTGCTGAACCATCCACGAGGAATTTCTCTGGAAGAAGCAAATCAAACACAAAGTTTGCTGCTGAATCATCTACGGTGAAAAGCTCAAGTGGAGGCTCACAATCTAATTTTTAAGGTACAATTAGTGGAAAGAACACTGCTGTCCCAAGTTCAAAACTAGCAGCATCAACTAGTACTTCAGTGGGTTCTACTTCCAAGAGTAGTGGAATTCAGTACTTCAAGTGTGGAGGCCATGGGCATATAAGTAAGGAGTGCCCAAATAACCAGGTGAACATTGTGAATGATGATGGAGAATATGAACCAGCTAGTGAAGTGAGAGTTGAGAAGGAAGCCCATGGAGATGAGGACCTTACTGGCTGCGCGTTTGAGCAAGGAGCTGCTCTTGAGATGACTCAAATCTTGAGTGTTCAGGCAAATGAAGCAGAAAATAGGCAGCGACACAAATTATTTCAAACTAGAGCAAAGGTGCATGATAAAGTGGTGAAGGTGATTATCGATGGAGGGAGCTGCCATAATCTTGCTAGTTGTGAGATGGGTGATAAACTTGGCTTGAAGCTACTACAACACCCTCATCCATATCATGTACAGTGGCTGAATGATTCGGGAGATATCAAGATTGGATATAAAGTAAATGTTCCATTCAAGATTGGTGAATATGTCGACACAGTAGAGTGTGATGTGGCACCTATGTTGGTGTGTCACTTGCTGCTTGGAAGGCCAAGGCAATATGATCGATATAGCCAACATTGTGGGAGAACAAATCAGTTTACTATCGATCTAAAGGGGAAGGAGTTTGTTCTCAAGCCTATGACACCCCAACAAATCATGGTTGAACATTTAAAAAAGAAATCTAAAATTGCTCCAGTGAGTAGAGAGGAAGAAGAGCAAAAGAAATTGAGTGCCATCCACAATTCGGTGAGTGAGTGCCACAAGCCAAATTTGAGGGAAAAAAGAAAGGAGAGGGAGAGAATGTAGTCATGCTAGCCATAAAATCGGAAATGAGAGAAGTGAGGAACAACCCCGAACAAGTGCTCTTTGTACTTGTGTGTAAAGACATTTTAATTTCAGCTAACGACATGACCTCTCTTCCTAGTGTTGTCTCATCTTTTGCAGGACTATGGAGATGTCTTTCCAGAAGAAGCACCAGCGAGACTACCTCCAATTCGTGGGATTGAGCATCAAATTGATCTCATTCTAGGGGCTGCACTACATAATCAACCACCATACCGAACCAATCCAGAAGAAACAAAGGAGATACAAAGGCAAGTGCAAGAACTTCTTGATAAAGGTTTTGTTCGTGAAAGTTTAAGTCCTTGTGCTGTTCCTATAATTTTAGTACCTAAGAAAGATGGTTCTTGTAGAATCTGTGTTGATTGCAGAGCTATAAATAACATCACTGTTCGCTATCGCCATCCTATCCCACGTTTAGATGACATGCTTGATGAATTAAGTGGTTCCACCATATTCACTAAAATTGATTTGAGAAGTGGATACCATCAGATAAGAATGAAAATAGGGGATGAATGGAAAACTGCATTTAAAACAAAATTTGGGCTGTATGAATGGTTAGTTATGCCTTTTGGTTTGACTAATGCTCCTAGTACTCTCATGAGATTAATGAACCATGTCTTGAGAGCTTTCATTGGAAAATTTGTTGTTGTCTACTTCGATGATATCTTAATTTACAGCATGTCTTTTGAGGAACATGTGAATCATATTCGGCAAGACTTGGAAGTGCTTAGAAAGGAGAAATTATTTGCTAATCTTGAGAAGTGCAGTTTTTGCACAAACCATGTTGTGTTTCTTGGCTTTGTTGTTTCAAGAAAAGGTATAGAAGTGGATGAAAGCAAGGTGAAAGCCATCAAGGATTGACCAACTCCAACGAATGTAAGTCAAGTAAGAAGTTTTCATGGCCTTGCTGGTTTTTGTACGAGGTTTGTGAGAGATTACCGTACCATCGCTGCTCCTTTGAATGAATTGACAAAGAAAGGTGTTGACTTTAAATGGGAAAAATTACAACAAAATGCATTTCAAGAATTAAAGAAACATTTGACTAAAGCACTTGTACTTGTTCTTCCTGATTTCACTAAAACTTTTGAAATAGAATGTGATGCTAGTGGAATTGAGATAGGAGGAGTTTTAATACAACAAGGAAAACCTGTAGCATATTTTAGTTTAAAACTAGGAGGTGTTCAACTGAATTATTCTGTGTATGATAAAGAATTATATGCTTTGGTGCGTGTGCTTGAAACATGGCAGCACTACTTATGGCCAAAAGAATTTGTTATTCACTCTTATCATGAAGCTTTGAAGTACTTGAAAGGACAAGCAAAACTGAAACATCGTCATGCCAAATCGGTTGAGTTCATCGAAACGTTTCCATACATTGTGAAATATAAGAAAGGTAAGGACAATGTTGTTGCTGATGCTCTGTTACGAAAGAGTGTGTTGCTAAACCAACTTGAGGTAAAAGTTTTGGGTCTGAAAAGTCTAAAAGATCTGTATAATAATGATGCTGAATTTTTAGAACCACATAATCATAGCCAAGATGGAAAAGGTTGGGGAAAATATGACATACATGACGGTTTTCTGTTTAGAGCTAACAAACTGTGTGTTCCAAATTCTTTGGTTAGATTGCTTTTGTTACAGGAATGCAAGGTGTTGACACTAGCTAACACCACTTAGATACTAGGTTGTCATCCCCAGCATGGTGCCAGAGTGTACAAAGGTATTTATAAATGTAAAGGCTCTCTAGAAAATAATCTATTCTATCCGCAAGCGCACAGATAAAACACCTCATTGTAGCATTTCACCAGGATAAGTATTCCAGGTATCGTTATTTATAATTTTGCTTAAGAGAACTAAGGAGATTAAATTAAGGGCAAAATCTATCAAGCCATAGACTAGAGATAAACTTGCAAGACATGATTACTAATGAGAAACTCGTCACACAGTCACTTACTTTAGCAGGGGGTAAACCATAAAGATAATGATAATGAAGTATAAGTTCAAGGGATAAATAACACAGCGATTAGAAAATAGACTACTCCTCATATATGTAGGTGATGTCGGATTAGCTAGAGAATGGATTCTAAGTTATCTACTATCTACTAAGTCATAATCTACTCTAGTTATCTACAAGATCATATATAGCATAAACGACTCTTTATTCATGTATAAGGAACATTGATAAAGTAAATCAGAGCATCGCACGACTTACTCCACAATACCGGTTCTGCCTGTCCTATCAACGGAGGGTGGACTATATAAGAATCAACGAAGCTGTCACTATCGTGAACTACCACACGACCCGGCCAATAGGATACATTTGCAGATAAATAACATCTAAGCACCACGCTCACATGTTATCTATCACCTAACTCCCTCGCATCAAGAGCTAAGCGCTTTGCAAACTTATACATAAACTCATTATCAATCATAACTATATCAAATATAGAACTAGAGCAAACTAAGAACATAATAATTAGAGACATAATGCAATTAGAACAATAGAATTAGAAAAAAATATGAATAATTCCAATCTTTATTACCGAAGATCCGAATCCACAGCGTAGTGCTCTACTTCTCTAATTGCTATCTAATCAAACCTCTAAACTTGAAGGATTAGGGAGTAGCTAATTCTAATTCTCTGTGGGAGAGAAGCTCTAAACCCTAACTTTGATGGCTATCTCTGAATAATGATTTCTTCTCTTCTCCTCTCTCCTCCAGGGGTGGAGGGGCCTTGGTTATATAGTCCTTTCAAGTGAATTTGGGCCGTCAGATCAAACCGACATTGATTGTATGGTTTAGATTGATCCTTTAGGTCGGTGGAGTTTAGCCCCAAAGCAGAGTCCTGATCCAACTCCTGGCCAGGGCGGGCGCCCAAGGGGGGTGCGTGGGCGCCCTGCCCCCGAGCCCGATTCCCTTCTCGTTCGTTCCCACGGCTTCTGGACTCTTCTAGATTGAAGAAAATTGCGCGGCACGTAATTATCTCGCTGTAAACATGACATGTGGGCCTTCTCTCCATATTCTCTGATAACCCCCTGCAGAAATAGATAAACACCAAAGCTCGTGGAATTCTGTCAGATAAAACCCTAATTCTAGATGTTTGTTTCATATTGATCTTTTTTTATGTTTATTTGATTATTAATTTTAGTACTTAAGGACCGTCAACAAACTCCCCCAAGCTTACCCTTTGCTCGTCCCTGAGCAAATAGCTAAACTCAGACGAATCAGAAGTTGCTTCGATGTTTTCTATCCTGACAGGCACACATGCTTTTATAAAAATTCTTCCAGATTAGAGTGAAGTGTTATGGAGCTTAGTACTTGCACTTAAGTCTTAAGTAATTGAAAGACAAAATAGTTAAGTCAAGCACTATTCCTCTTGTCTATACTTCACCTTTGTTCCAGAGTTTTTCAAAATAAAACTCAGAGTTCCCAGCAATGATTCTCTCAAGTATCTCTATATGTGGTATTTGTGGATCCTTACCAAAATGTCACTTACCTATAGCTAATGGAATATTTAAGTGGAGCTCATAGGAGTGAAAAACAGCTCATACATATGTTGTCTAATCGAGCCATGGATCCAAAGGAACTCAGCATATAATTAAATCAAGATGTGCATGTGTGATGGAGTAAATGATAGTGATGATAAAAATATACAAGTGATAATAAGACTTAGTTCTCATTGCTCCTCATATTGCTATCTCTCATCTTCTTTGATCTTTGCTTTGGGAGAACATGGGCTATCTCTCTTTTTTCGGTGGGTAGTAGATACCCCTAATTCTACTGTCGGACACTTGTCCATTTTTTCCGCTCAAGTGGGCATCTTTGTACTCCTAATTCTACTCCGGACACTTGTCCATTTTTACCTCTCGTCTCACTCTTTCTTTTTTCTTTCTTTTTCGAGGTTGCGGGCACTCGCCCCTTTTTATTTCCTCGCATATTTTTGCATAACCCATGCCTCTTCTGCATTAAATCTTTTTAGAGGGAGAGAACAACAATATTTGGGACAGTGAGTGATAATATTTTTAGCAATTTTAATGATTGGTGATGAATGGTGTAGTGGATGTGTGCAAGTGAATATCTTAATTTAACCACATGAAAAGCTCCTAAGGGTCTACACAGCTTGATCAAACTCAATGTGAATATAGTAAAAGATGTTATAGCAAGTATGGCTGTGGTAGGTAGTTTGTAATGCTAGGAACTCATCATGTGATTTGTAAGTTTCCAAAATAAATCTCCAGAACTTAGTGTAGTAGGAACAAGATAAACAGCAGCTCAAACTTTATATTATGTCATTCTCTTACCTAGACTTTTAGTTTTATGCTTCCCAAAGATAGTAATTTCAGTTTTAATAATTCCTGGAAGAACTCAAGTATAAAAACTAGGTACTTGAAAGTAAGCAAACAGAGCAACTATTCATCATTTCCATCATACATCTTTTTGGTCTTTTTATTTTTTCTAGAGATTATTGTTTAGCAGATAAATAAAGCACTCTTATCTACACACTCTTTTTATTTTGTTTTCATATTTATAAAATGCAGTAAATTTAAGCAAGAAAATATTTATTGGGTTTTCTAAGTTTTTTCTTTTTAAGGTAAAATACTAAAATAGAAAAGAATAAATAAGAAGAGCAAATAAAAACTTACTTGACAAATTGGGAGGAACTCCCCCAAGCTGGATGTTGCTGTCGGTCTTACTCGATATTCCAGAACCGCATCATGGTTGTGATATTGTCGTTCATTGTTGTTGTATCTTGTCTCAGCTCTTGTACTGCAGCGGCATGGTCCTGGTTCCATTTTTGTTGCTCTTCCAGGAGTCTTCCATGTTCTGCTTGCGTGTTCTGGATGTCGAGGAGAGTGTTGTCGGTACGAGTGAAGAAAGCACCGGCCTCTTGGTAGTAGTCATTTGTGAAAGCGTAGGAGGCGTCGGAGTATCGCCCTGCATCAAATTGGGGTGGAGGTCTGGATCCTGAAGCTCCATATGGATCAAGTGGAGTACCTGCCCGTATGAAAAGGCGGGTTTGTCCACTGATGATCTTGGCTCTCCGGCCATGTCTCCTCTGTTGGCTCTTGTGGTTGCGCATGTCGAACGCATGGGTCTCGAAGGACTCGGGGGTTGTAATCGCAACTGGCCCAGGATCAACTCCATACCAGGTGCGTTCTCGATGGGTGGTCATCCTTTCAGATGCCACTCGCTGTGGAGCTCTCTGGTTGACTGTTTCTTGTAGTAAGATTGGATCGAGAGTAGGGGTGTGAATAAAATCTTTGTTCTTCAATTGTTGATAGACTTCTTTCTCTCTTCGGGTCTTCAGTCCAAGGTCTCCTATCTTGAGAAGGACCTTGACTTGCTGACTTGATGAAGAAGACGGAGCTTGTGTGGGCGTTGGGTCGACGCTCATCTCTGACGGGTGTGAGGAGTGTCGGGATGAACTCCTTGTACCAATGTTCTTGAGAGCCTTCCCTGCATTCTTCACCTTCTTAAACATCCTGCAAACAAAAGTTGGCAAAAACACAACTAGTGGAAAAATGTGAGAGAAAATGTTAGTGGTTAGCTGTCCGGAATGTCAGTAGCCTATGGGTTAGTCGTTCAAGATAAGTTTCTATTTTGGTAGAACTTCCCCCTAAACAACTTTTACTTCCGCTTAGACAACTACTTAATAGGTGATACTTACTCTCTCACTCAAAAGATCTCCCAACCTTCTCACATTCAGAGCTATTCTCTGGAAACCGAGAACTACGAGCTTGCAAGGTTTTCTGAAATGTATGTGTGAAGAGAAAGGGAGCTAGAGGTGGCCATTTATAGGCTGAGCAGGGAACAGGGCGAGCGCCCTGGGTAGGTGGGCGGGCGCCCACCCCTGGTGCCCGTCCTGGGTGTGCCTCCTCTACTTGCTTCCTTGCTTTGATCTCACGCAGAATAATATTGTGTTGGTGGTGGTTGGACGGTGAAAAGATGTCTGGTGAGTGGAAATATTTTGGTGGATGACATTATGTGATGGGATGTATGTGAGGTGAAGTGTATGACATGTAGGACCCAAGGAGTGTGGGTCATGCTTCTAGAAGCTTGCTATGATTAAATATAATGCAAGAAAATCTATGAGAATTAAAACTTAGTTGAAAAGATAATGGAAAATATTTTTGTGCCTCCACAATAATTAATAAATATGGGTTGTTACACTCCATGAATATTATTTATATGGGCCTTTTTATTGTAATAATAATGCTATGAATAAATATAACTAATGCAAGAATTAATTATGCAAGAATTAATGATGCGGATAAATACCGATTTACCTCCCGGCGAGGGTTTGGGATTTTTAGGTCCCCCAAGCTGGACCTCCAAATCTTCTAATCTTCTGAATTACCTTCCTCCAGAGATGGTGTCTCCAGTGGTTCTTCATGAACTTCCTTCACTCTAGAGTCTCTCTCTGGTCTGGGCTTGAATGTGAAGTGTTCTTCTTGTCCGTTTATGTTGAATTTGATTTCTCCTTTCCCGACATCAATGTGGGCAATGGCAGTGCTCACAAATGGCCTTCCAAGGATGATGGAAACTTTTGAGTCAGGACTCATGTCCAATACTACGAAGTCTACTGGCACAAGGAAATCTCTGATCTTGACTGGAATGTTTTCGGCGATACCCAACGGATGTCGAACCGATTGATCCACTAGTTGTAGGCACATTGATGTTGGTTCTAGGGTCGCATGCTCAAGCTTCTTGTAGACTGATGCTGGCATCACACTGACACTTGCTCCGAGATCACAAAGTGCATTGTTGAAGTGTTGGTTTCCGATCGAGCAATCAATAGTGGGGCATCATGGATCTTCCTTCTTCTTTGGTGGTTTGTTGAGGATGGCCGCACTACATTCTTCTGTCAGCTTGATAACCTCAGTAGTGGGCAGTGGTCTCTTCTTGTTAAGAATATCTCTGATGTACTTTGCATATGTAGGTACCTGTATGGCATCCAGCAGAGGTATGTTGACATATAATTTCTGAATGACCACTACAAACTTACCAAACTGCTCATCCGACTGCAGTCCTCTATTTCTCCTAGGAAATGGCAAATAGTTGGTGTCGTAAAAATCTTTCCTCATTTCTCGAGTTCTTGGTGGTTGTAGCAGATCTCCTGCTTCAACTGGGCTTTCTTCTTCTATCACTGATGGTTGCACTGGTGCTGATGTTCTTTGTTTCTCTTTTGGGTATGGGGGATCTCTAGTGGCTTTGCCTCCTCTAGTAGTTATATTCTTTACCTGCTCAATGTTAGTAGCAACAGGCAGTGCAGTAGCTAGTTTTATTAATTTAAGCTCTACCCTTTTATTAAGAGTGTTTTGCTCATCAAAGGCCGTTAGTAGAAAATCCATTTTATTGTGTATATCTTTTAGAGATGATTCATTTGTATCTAGCCTTTGTTTAACTTCATCATTAATTTTAGTTTGTTGAGAAATTATCTCTTTTAATGAAAGTTGCTTGAAAGTATTACCTGAATTCATACCTTTGCTATTGGGTTGACTTGAAGTTGGTTGATATTTGTATGTTGTCTCAATGGCCCTTTGATCTTCTTTGAACTTGGCCCTCTGGTCAATCCAATGGAGCAAATTTTCCATCTTAGTTGATAATGCATTTACTTCTTCTGGTATTTCTTCAGTTTGATGACATTGTTGAGCTTTATCTTGGAACCAGCTTTGATTTTATGCTATCTTATCCAAAAGTATCTTTGCTTTTCCAGTTGTAAGCTCCAAGAATGATCCTTTAGCAGATGCATCTAGACACTCACGAGCCTTCTGGGTTAATCCATGGTAGAAGGTCTGCATAAGTAACCATGTGTCCATTCCATGGTGAGGACAATCTGATATATATGCTTGAAAACGCTCCCATGCTTCTGAAATGGCTTCTGTCTTCTGCTGTTGGAAACTGACAATATTTCCTCTTAAGGCGGTTGTTTTGCCTATAGGGAAAAATTTTGATAGAAAGGCATCTGACAAGTTCGTCCAGTTGTTGATGTTATCTTGATGAGTGTAGAACCACTTCCTCGCTTTCCCTTCTAGTGAGAATGGAAAAAGGCGAAGTAGTATGACGTCTTTGTCAACTCCGTTGATGTGGATTGTGCTTCCAATCTCTAAAAAATTCTGCAAGTGTGCACTAGCATCTTCATGTGCCTTTCCACTGAATTGTGTAGCTTGCACCAAATTGATGAGGCTTAACTTGAGCTCAAACTCGGGTACTCCTTCTACTGCAAATCTTGGACCAGTTGGAATGTTCTCAAGACTTGGAGTAGAGAATTCTTGCAAGGTCTTTTGTGCCATAGCTTCAGCAATTGGTAGGTAGCTTCTTCTTCTCTTTCTTGATTGCTTTGGTTCTAATGATGAAGAGTTGAATGTACCCAAAGTCAATCCTGATATACCCTGTATAAAAATATAAATATAGAAAAACAACAGGGTAAACCTGCCAAAGCAGAGGTGCCTTATTATGATTTCTCACTTAGTAGCTGTTTTTATGCAATTATTTCTCTATAGTCTTGTCTAATATTTTATATGAATAACCTTGACTGATTTTCTGGCTTTCCTTACCGTTCCTATATATTACCCTTTTGTTCCCCTTATGACTTACTCACGAGATTCCCCGGCAACGGCGCCAGAAATGCTTGTTGACACTAGCTAACACCACTTAGATACTAGGTTGTCATCCCCAGCATGGTGCCAGAGTGTACAAAGGTATTTATAAATGTAAAGGCTCTCTAGAAAATAATCTATTCTATCCGCAAGCGCACAGATAAAACACCTCATTGTAGCATTTCACTAGGATAAGTATTCCAGGTATCGTTATTTATAATTTTTGCTTAAGAGAACTAAGGAGATTAAATTAAGGGCAAAATCTATCAAGGCATAGACTAGAGATAAACTTGCAAGACATGATTACTAATGAGAAACTCGTCACACAGTCACTTACTTTAGCAGGGGGTAAACCATAAAGATAATGATAATGAAGTATAAGTTCAAGGGATAAATAACACAGCGATTAGAAAATAGACTACTCCTCATATATGTAGGTGATGTCGGATTAGCCAGAGAATGGATTCTAAGTTATCTACTATCTACTAAGTCATAATCTACTTTAGTTATCTACAAGATCATATATAGCATAAAAGACTCTTTATTCATGTATAAGGAACATTGATAAAGTAAATCAGAGCATCGCATGACTTACTCTACAATACCGGTTCTGCCTGTCCTATCAACGGAGGGTGGACTATATAAGAATCAACGAAGCTGTCACTATCGCGAACTACCACATGACCCGGCCAATAGGATACATTTGCAGATAAATAACATCTAAGCACCACGCTCACATGTGATCTATCACCTAACTCCCTCGCGTCAAGAGCTAAGCGCTTTGCAAACTTATACATAAACTCATTATCAATCATAACTATATCAAATATAGAACTAGAGCAAACAAAGAACATAATAATTAGAGACATTATACAATTAGAACAATAGAATTAGAGAAAGATATGAATAATACCAATCTTTATTACCGAAGATCCGAATCCAGAGCGTAGTGCTCTACTTCTCTAATTGCTATCTAATCAAACCTCTAAACTTGAGGGATTAGGGAGTAGCTAATTCTAATTCTCTGTGGGAGAGAAGCTCTAAACCCTAACTTTGATGGCTACCTCTGAATAATGATTTCTTCTCTTCTCCTCTCTCCTCCAGGGGTGGAGGGGCCTTGGTTATATAGTCCTTTCAAGTGAATTTGGGCCGTCAGATCAAACCGACATTGATTGTATGGTTTAGATTGATCCTTTAGGTCGGTGGAGTTTAGCCCCGAAGCAGAGTCCTGATCCAACTCCTGGCCAGGGCAGGCGCCCAAGGGGGGTGGGCGGGCGCCCTGCCCCCGAGCCCGATTCCCTTCTCGTTCGTTCCCGTGGCTTCTGGACTCTTCTAGATTGAAGAAAATTGCGTGACACGTAATTATCTCGTTGTAAACATGACATGTGGGCCTTCTCTCCATATTCTCTGATAACCCCCTGCAGAAATAGATAAACACCAAAGCTCGTGGAATTCTGTCAGATAAAACCCTAATTCTAGATGTTTGTTTCATATTGATCTTTTTTATGTTTATTTGATTATTAATTTTAGTACTTAAGGACCGTCAACACAAGGCTGCAAGTATGAACAAACATAGGAAGGTGTTATTTGAACCTAGGGACTTGGTGTGGATACACTTGCACAAGGATCGCTTTCCTCAGCAGCGCAAGTCAAAATTGCTGCCACGAGGAGATGGTCCATTTCATGTTCTTGAGAAGATCAATGACAATGCATACAAGATTGATATTCCTGCAAGTTATGGCGTGAGCAACTCCTTCAATGTTGCTGATCTCTCACCATTCACAAGTGAAGACACTTTAGAGTCGAGGACGACTACTTTCCAAGGCGGGGAGGATGATATGACCATGCCACCAAGCAAGATGTCACAAGCTCCAAGTCAAGCTACACCCACTCAAGTTTCACCTACACCGACACCAGCCCAAGTCATCGATGGACCGATTACACGTAGTCGTGCAAATAAGCTACAACAAGAGGTCCACGCGCTACTTTATGAGATTCATTTTTATATTAATAACAATTATATACTACCTAAGAGGTCCACGTCTATATACGCCTGCATACCGGAATTAGTACAGACTGCTTAGAAGGTCAACAGTTTGTCGTGACAGAATGTTGGTACAACTTGCCACGTAAAACTATACCAATCTACAATGTATCGTGCTGGTTGGCATACATTGCTGGAAAGCCCTTTGAGTGTAGTTTTACACCCAAGAAACAGTTCATCATTTGGACTTCCCAATAAAAAGTCATGGTCAGTTTATTGGAAACTGCTCTGGAAGCCAACAGTCACACGAAGCCACTTCGGGAATCCATTTCGAGGGGACCTTTCACATTGCCTTTCCTCAGAAACTCTATTTGTTTTCATACCTATCTAGCAGGGCTGTTGCTAGTATAAATACCCCCTAAGACTCATTGTAATCTCAGACTTTTGATATTTGAAATACAGAACCCCTTTTGTTTAGGTGTGTGCTAGCAAATATTCAGAGAGTGATCTCTACCCCTTGCTCTTGTGATTTCTTCGCGGGATACATAGGCGGTGGCTTCATCCACTCCCAATTGGTGCTCCTACACCCTTCAAGGTATTTCTTGATTGATTGTAGGCTGTATTGGTTGGTTCATTGAGAGTGTGGTTGGGTGAATCCTCGATTCAGGTTGCCGGTTAAAGACGGTGGTTGGCTTCGAGTTTTATTTGCCAGGTTGCACTAGTTATCGCTACTTGCAGCAAGTTATCCGGCTGTTCTTCAGCTAGTTATCGGTGTTCTTCCTACGTCGTGAAGATCGGGACAACGTGTCGCATCACTTCATCAACTTTCTTGTCAAACTTGCTCAATCTAGTGCCTTTTCTCAATATGTAGCATTTGCATCCAAATACTCGAAAGTATGATATATTGGGCTTTCTTCCATTCAATATCTCATAAGGTGTCTTCTCTAGGAATGGATGACAATAGAGTCTATTGCTATAGAAGCATGCCATGTTGATTGCTTCGGCCCAAAATGAGTGACTCATATTGTACTCACTTAGCATTGATCTTGCCATATCAATCAAAGTTCTACTTTTCCTTTCAACTAGCCCATTGGATTGTGGTGTATACTTTGCCGAGAATTGATGCTTGATTCCTAACTCATCACATAGCTCATCAACTCTTGTGTTTTTTAATTCACTTCCATTGTCACTTCTCACTTTCATGATGGTGGTTTCATACTCATTTTGCATTCTTTTGATGAATAACTTGAAGTTGTCATATACATCACTCTTGTCACTAAGAAATGCCACCCAAGTGTATCTAGTGAAATCATCCACAATCACAAATCTATATTTGTTGCCTCCAATGCTAGTGTATGTTGTTGGCCCAAATAAATCCATAAGCAACAACTCAAATGGCTTACAATTACTCATGATGCTCTTCTTTGGATGAGTGTTGCCAACTTTCTTTCCGGCTTGACATGCACTACAAAGCTTATCCTTTTTAAATGTGACATCCTTCAAGCCTCTAATAAGATCATGTTTCACTAACTTGTTGAGTTGCTTCATTCCAACATGACCAAGCCTTCTATGCCATAGCCAACCCATGCTTGATTTGGAGAGAAAGCATGTTGACAGTTGAGCTTCACTTGTGTTGAAATCAACAAGATAGAGATTGCCATATCTAAATCCCTTGAAAGCAACATTTGATCCATCCACACTAACCACCTCAACATCATCAATACCAAATATACACTTGTAGCCAAGATCACACAATTGAGCAATTGATAGCAAGTTGAAGTTCAAGCTCTCTACTAGCATCACATTGGAAATGGACATATCATTTGCATTTGCAATCTTGCCAAGACCAATTACATCACCTCTACTATTGTCACCAAATGTGGTACTCCTCACATCACCAACATTTGACTTGATTTCTTGGAACATTTTTTATTCACCGGTCATGTGTTCAGTGCACCCACTATCAAGAATCCAATGCCTTCCTCCAGCTTTGTAATTTACCTACAAAACAAATCAATATTTCTTAGGTACCCATACTTGTTTGGGTCCTTGGAGATTAGTGACTAAGCTTTTTGGCACTCAAACAGCGTTCTTCTTTGGACCCACAATTGGTGTACCAACAAACTTAGCATGCAACCACTTCTCACCCTTGGTAAGCACATAACAAGAATCAAAAGAAATGGAAGATACATTAGCATTTTTCTTGTTCTTGTTCATTTTATTGCAATTAAGCTCTAGGTGCCCAACTTGCTTGCATCTATTGCAATAACGACCGGTGCTCTTCACAAAGCTAGGCTTGTGAGTTGCAAAGGCTGTCTTGCCTTTCTTGGGAGTGTAGACTAATCCCTCTTTGTTGACAAAAAAGCATTGGCTACCCAAGCACTTAAGCAAGCGGGCCTCACCGCCATAGGCCTTGCCTAGAGGGTGAGTGAGCTCATCCACCTCTCTTTTGAGGGTCTCATTCACAACCATAAGTGACGCATCACAAGTGAAACCATCACTCATACTTGAGCTTGAGTTGGTTGTGATGGATGAAGAGCTATGTAACACCCCAGTGTTATGGTTGAATCCTTTCACATGCACATGAGCATCGTCATCTTCATAAGCATACCGTGATCATCATTTACCTTGGGTCATGCCATTTTATGCATAAGTATGATTTAACTTGTTTAATTATGCCTTCTATGCTTATGTTTGTTTGTACCATGCTCTTGTTTGTGTTCTAGGCCTTGATAAATAGTTCACCTATGCTTAACTCAACTTTTGGAACAATGTTCATGTTGGTCACATCTCCAAATTATTTATCTAAGTCATACTTTCACTCATAGGCCCTATAAACCTCTTTTGCTTAGGCTTTTAAAAAGTGTTTCATAAAATGTTTGCCTATCAAAACTTCCTAAAGCAAAGTTGTGGCAAATTTCCTAAGCAACAAAAGTTCTTTTGGAGTCAATTCATGAAAATGTGCAGAGCAAGCTCAAAAGTGGCCCACAAGGCAGAAATTAGGGCTGTTTCCAACACTTAGAAATTTTCTAAGTCTAGAATCCAACCAGTTGCTCGAGGGTGGTTTGGATGGCCTCCAGTTTGAAATCTAGGCCAAACCAAGTTATGATCCTTTAAGCAAAGCTTGAGTCTTCATGTAGCCCTACATCATGGAGCAGTTAGCCAGCAAAACCATCGATCAGATTAGGAGTTAATCGAAGTCAAAAATCGAGTTTCAGTCGGTTTCAGAACTGAATGGAGGCAGCGTCAGTGGGGAGGAGCTTGGTGGTGACGCCGCCTGTTTGGACCCATGGCGTCCATATGTCGCCGTTGGTCCTGCTTCTCAGCACCCGATGTGTCCTCCAAGTCGCCACGACGCCCCCGGTCGCGTGGACAGCGCCATTCTCCCCCTGGCTCTCTCTCTCTCTCTCTCGCTCATCGTCTTCTCCGCGTCTCCACCGTCGCTACGGCGAGCTCGGAAGCCCATGTCGCGGTGTCTCCAGCCGAGCGGCTCCACCCAATGCTTCGCCAGAGTCCCCGTATCACCGTCGTCGTGTTGGCTGCAGCTGCCGAGCCTCGGTAAGCCCACATTGCCTTCTCCGTCGCGAGCTCACCTCGTCGGAGTTCCGCCATGGTCACTGGGGTCATGGCCTGGGCTCTTTAGTCGAGCATTTCTTTTCGTTCTTGTTCCAGAAGCTCCGCCTTGTCATGCTGATGCTCGTCGGGGTTCTCTTTTGCCCGTTTCCGACCAGAGACGCCGGCGGTTGGCCGCACACCACCACCGTGCCGCCAATTGCAAGGGCGAGGTCCCTAGGGTGCGGTAGAGTTAGGGTTTTTGGTACCAATCGTCGCGGAGGAGAGTGAGGAGCACGATGGTGCCCTTGGCCGTCGCCGAGACCTCGCCATCGATGAGATTTCCGGCGGTCAAGCCTCGCCTCTGTTCTCAGGGTCACTGATGGGTGGGGTCCGTTGACCTGTGGGGTCTCCCTGTCAGTCCCTCTCTCCTCTTGTTTGAATTTAAGGTTCGTGCTGTTTTTGGAAAAATCATAACTGGAGTTTGGAAACTCCTCTTGAGGGGATTCAAATTTTGTTGTGTTCCACACATAGGCTAGTTTTTAATAAAAATATAATATATCCCATGTTTCTTTAAAAAAAATAATTGTTATGAATTAATCTTGCTAATTCTATGTAAATGCATATCTCTTGATCTACTACTCCAATTGCGGTGATATTTTTATGCTATGTTCTGGATGGTAGTAGAGTGCTATGATAAATATGTCATGATTTTTGGAATGCTGCATCTTTGTTATGTGATTTATGTTAAGACTATGGCCTAAATCCATGTTTAAATCATATTAAATGTTATATGCTTATGCTGGTGTTCTCCTTTGGTGTCAAGCTTGTTCATAGTGAGAGTAACATGTAAATAATCTGAAATCTGTTGTTTGACACTGTTTAAGCCATGTTTCTTAATTTATGAAATAAGCACCTTATTATATGTTAATTAATTATCTTAAGTTTGGCATGTGCAATGGCTCTGAAAATTTTATGGCAATGTCAAGGTGCCATGCTTGTGCTTCTGTAATTTTTGTAGATTTTTCTGAGCACTCTTGCTTGTATCTTGTAATTATATCCTTTTATGGAATTAAGTTAATAAATGCCTTGTTATTATGTGTTTAGTAGTCAACATGTGATATTCTGGTAATCTTAGGATATGCTTGTTCTCATGAGTCACTTGGTTGGTACTAAACATGTCTTTGCTATGTCAACAAATAATTAATTAAAGGTTATAAAGCTGTTCTGGACAGCAAGGGAGTAATCTGATCTTTGTCTAATGATAACTTTACTTCCTGAAAGACCTGCCTATAGCAAAGATGTTGTAAACTTTGTATGCTAACTTCAGTTTAAATTTGGGATCATTTTGTCCAGTAGTTTAAAAGTTATGGCTCTTCTAAGTTGAGTTCCAGAACTAGGTGCTCTCTGTCTTTCTAGAACAGAACCTGGAACTTTGTTTAGTTGACCTGTTTAACTTATGAATCTTGCTGTGATGTCTAAAGATGAAATGTAAACAATTTCATAAGCTTTCCAGAATGTCCTCATTCATGTTATTTGGATCTATATATCTCAAGTTACAAATTGTTCTTTGAGCTGTTCTGTTAAATTAGTTGTTGCTGTTTAATGGTCTAAGTTGATGAGTCTTGTTAGTTGAGTTGGTACTCTTGTGTGAGCTTGTAATGGGAGTTACTCCGTAAATGAGTGTCCAGTGAAGTTTCTAATCATCTTACCAAGCATTCATCATCATCTAGTGTGCACACATTCCTCAATTATCGTGCATGCAATAGGTGCATCGGAAGTGGCAGCATCGTTCGAGCTCGAGAGGGTGAACCACGAAGGCCCGGAGATCACTCAGGAGGCGGAGGTCCAGCCAGCAGGACAAGAGGAGCCCGAAGAGGAGGTCAAGTGCCCTAGTCATGAGCCGCTTTGTTCGTGAAAGGCAAGCCCCAGAGCATCTTAAGCCACCCACTTTAATTTCAAAGCATACTTGAATATGTTATATCTATTGATGCATTACGTATAGGAGTTGTGATGGAACCCTTGCTGCATTATGCCTTACCTTGTCCAGATATCTTATCACTACCTGTTCGTAGAGTTAGGACCGAGTAGAAGCTTAGCCATGCTTTAATCGGTAGAAGTCGGGTGATACCCTGTCACCTGCGCGAAATAGGGTCTGTTGTTGGATCACGAATGGCTATATATGCTATCGTGGAAAGAACCTGGTTTAAAATGACTTAAGCCGGGCGGAGTTCTGCAAGGTGGTAGTAACTCCATCTGTGGCAGCTAAGGACCGATCGTTGTACGTCCTCTTGTCATGTTGAACGCATGCCTGACACTTAGTTGGCCGGATAACTCGTTCCGACCGCGAAGCCTAGTTGTATGACTCAGGCCGGAAGACCGGCAAGTATAAAGTGCGCACTACCGGAGGAAGTGCGGTGTGCGGGGGGCCATTGGCGTAAGACCAAGGGCAGCTGATTTAAAAGTCATGATCTTCCTGGCAGAGTGGCAGCCCTGGGAGTGCGGCGCTGATCGGAGCCGCGATTCCTGAGTCGTACCAAAGGTGACCCGCTTGCTCTCCGACGGGGGATGCTTGGGTGAGTGCTAGGAATAACCCTCCAGCTGGATAGGAATCGATTCGAATCGTCGTCTCTCCCGGATAGTGAGAACTTGACAGAGCAGCGGCAAACGTAGCATTCACTAAGTTTTAATGGTTCTTAATGATGTTGAGGATAGCAAGAAGGAACATTTGATGAACTTGATATGGTTATAACTGTTTGCTAATAATCAAGTGAAGTGCTTAGTCTAGGTGCTAATATAGGGGTAGGCAAATGATAATTAATATGATGCTGATATGAATAGTTTACTCTTCAATCTAAGCTTTTGGCAAATGTCTGAGTCAGCTACACTTTATACTCAGCCTTGCATGATCCTTGGTGTCTTTTATGTTTGGTTAGACGGGTAAGTCTAGATGAGTACATATTCGTACTCAGGGTTTATTCCCACCTGTTGCAGATGATGTCTTTTATGATGGCTTCTGCAAGACCTGTCTCTATCCCACTGGGGATGAGGACTAAACCGTTGGGCGCGGTTCTCTAACAAACTTCATACCCTGATGCTTTTGGTGGATGAGATGAGACTCTGGCAGTAACAAGAACTTATGAAATGTGTGTGTGTGAAAACTATGTTGCTTCAGCTACTTCGAACTTGAGTTGTAATAACTAAGTACTCCGATGTGGTGCCGCTTCGTCGGCAATGAATGAACTATGTAACATTCGCTGTATTGTGTTGGACTATTACGATCTTGGTATGTTGCAAAGTTGGTTTGAAGTCCTTCATGATTTCAGTTGACTACCAGGATTATATGGGCTCAAGTCTGGAAACTTCATTGCTAGATCGACTGTTTCTACACCTGAACTCTTATGATTTGGTCGGTTCCGTGACAAGCTACAAGAAGGGTTAGTTTGTGATATAATAATAGATTTATAAAAAGATTCATCCATAATATCACAAGTTAGTCCAATGCTTCTAGTCTCCTTCACGTCCTCCACATTTATTTGATCAAGAAGAATAGAGTGAGCTTTTGCAAGCTTGGTGTGAGCGTTCTCAAGTTCCTCATGGTATTCCTTTAGACACTCATGTGATGCTTGGAGCTCCCTAAGGGACTTCTCAAGATCTTGGACTTTCTTGAGTAAGCCCTTACACTCTTTTCTCTTCTTTTGAAAGTCTTCATTTAGTTGCTCACATATGTCCATGAGCTCCTCCTTGGAAGGGTCCTCATCATCATCACTACGAGAATCATCATCATCACATGCATCATCATTATATGTTACCTTGGTGGCCTTAGCCATGAGGCATGTTGATGTAGCATCATCAAAGAGAGATGGTTTATTGGAAATAGCAACACCACCAAAAGCCTTCTTCATGGCCTCCAACTCCTCATCATCACTATCTTCATCATCAGCGGCATCACTATCCCACGTGACAATATAGCCACCACCCTTCTTATTCTTCTTGAAGTTAATTTTCTTGGACTTCTTCTCCTTCCTCTCATTTCTGTCCTTCTTCTTCTTGTTGTCATAATCATCATCAAGATGTGGACAATTTGCCACCACATGATCGGAGCTCTTGCATTTGAAGCAAAGCCTTCCATTGCCATTGCCTTTGGTGAAGTCTCTTCTCTTTCTTGCACCATAGCCCTTCTTCTTCATGAACTTGCCCATCTTGCGGGCTAGAAGAGCCATAGCCTCATCATCACTATCAATCTCTTCCTCACTTGGCTCTTCTTTTTTGCTCTTGCCCTTGGAGGAGGATGAAGCCTTGAATGCCATACTCTTCTCTTTATTGTCTTTCTTTTCCCTCTTGTCCTCTTCTCCTTCACTAAGATCATCATTGTATTGAGAATCGGTCATTATGTCACCAAGCACTTCATTTGGAGTCACCTTGCTCAATCCTTCTCTAAAGACCATTCTTCTCAAAGTAGAGAATCTCTTTGGCAAGCACATGAGGAACTTATGTGAGAAGTCCTCATCCTTCACTTTCTCTCCAAGGTTCTTGAGATCATTGACAATCACTTGGAGTCTATAGAACATCTCTGGAATGGACTCATCTTTTTCCAGCTTGAAGATGAACTTGTCCTTGAGCATGTACAACTTGGCACTCTTGACATTTTGGTTTCCCTCATATATCTCAATCAATCTTTGCCACACTTCACTTGCTTTCTCAAGATCTTTGATTTGTTCAAACACTTTTGAATCAATCCCTTGATATATGGCATTGAGAGAGGCATTATTGCATTGTTGGTTGATTTCATCCTTGTCGGTGAGATTGTTGGGATCAAGGATAACGAAGACATTTTCGGTCACATTCCATACTTTGGTATGAATGGTACCAAAGTGCATCTTCATTTTTCTCTTCCATTGATCAAAATATGTGGTGCCATCAAACATTGGTGGTTTGCCCCCAACATGGTTGAACACAATATGAGCCATAATATGCACACACAGGTTGTTAAGCCTTCACTAAACGGTGACCACGGCTCCGATACCACTTGAAATGTCCTAATATGGCTAGAGGGGGGTGAATAGCCTATTTAAAAATTCTACAAGGCACTAGAGCAAAGGATTAATATAACAAAAGGCGTAAAGCAATTTTGCTCTAGCTCTACAAGGGTTGCAAGCCACCTATCCAAAAATTCTAGTTGCTATGATCTCTAGGCACGAGCAATGGCTATGTCACTACTCTTTGCAACTAGTTACAACTAGCTAAAACTAGGATCTACTAGTTACAACTAATTTGCAAGAATGTAAAGAGGTAAAATATAATTATATCGATGTCTAGAGGATGAACCAATCACAATGTATATCAATATATTCACTAGGAGAATACCAATCACAATATTGACACCAATATTTCTCTCCTGAGGTTCACGTGCTTGCCGGCACGCTAGTCCCTGTTGTGTCGACCAACACTTGGTGGTCTGACGGTTAATTGGGATTCCACACCCAAACTCACCACGAGCAATCCACTAGAGTTGGAATTTAGCACCCCGCCGGGGAACCACAACAACCCCTCACAAATTCACCTTGATTGGGGGTGGATACAATCACCAAGTCCCCTCACCAATCAATCCAACACCAACCGTCTATGTGACGGCAATCACCAATAGTAATAAAAAATCAACGATTGCAATCACAACCTAGTGCCACAAATATGAATCACAGATGCATGAATACTAGGATTTCCTCAACTCCTCTCACCAAAGAGAACCAACCATGGGAATGGAGAGGAGAGGGAGGAGATCCTCTTGGAGCTCTCAAATCGATCTCTAGAGCTTGCTCTCTCACTTGAATGGAGCACAAATCCTTGGGAGTGAGAGAGGAGAGGGTAGAGAGCTTTCTTCTCTGTTCTTTGTTTCACTAAAGCGAGAGAGAAGGAGAACGTGCTTCTGATCTGGTTTAGAGAGAGGGGAAAGGAAAGGGGGAGGCGCTGGTTAAAACCAGCCAGCCGGCCAGCACCATCCCCACGCAACGGTCACATGCCACTTTTCTCTCTTCAGGCTGACACGCGGGTCCCTCAGCTCCTCAAACGGTCGGACGAATGACGACCTCCAAGCACTCGGCTAGCACGCCAACCAATGGGCGACAGCGTACCAGCTGGAGCAGTGGATCTGAGTTGTATGAGAAATTCTTATAGAAAAACGATAATTGCCAGCACTCACTCAGGAAGCCTTATAAGAATTTCTCGTTCACAAGAGAGAAATGCCGAGATGGGTCTGTGGGTAGACAAAATACATATGAGAAATTCTCGTTCAGAAATGAGAATTGCCAACATAGGGTCTTTGTCTAGAAAAAATAGATATGAGAATTTCTTGTTCAGAAATGAGAACTGCCAGGATGGGGTCTCCGTCTAGAAAAAATAGATATGAGAATTTCTCGTTCAGAAATGAGAAATGCCAGGAAGCTGACTCTGTCTAGGAAATAAAGGGATGACCAATTTGAGCACCTCTTCTAGTAGCTAACTTCACCAAAATATTCCAAAATAAATTGGACATTGAAATTAGCTTTTCACAAATATTTTTATAGGCTTTCTCATGCAGCTCACCACGTCACTAAGCGCTAGGTAAATGCAAATGAGACTCATACTTCGTGGCACTAGATAACCATTGCAATTAAAGATTTCCCCTCTTTGTAGTATGGTTATCTATCCTAAATCTACTGACACCCACTTGGTGTCTTGAGTGGCAAAACAAAATGTCCTATTAAAAATACCTTTGCCTTGAGCCCATTTTATTTGTCTCTTTCTTCTTTTCAATGTTGGAGCACTTGATATTTTCTTTTGGTCACCTCCATCACCATGATCATCATCTAGTTCCATCACTTGGTTGTACCAACCTATCTTTTTATTTCAATCAAGACAGAGGTTAGTACAAATAGGTTTGATCAATTATCCAAAACCAAACTAGGGCTTTCAGCATGCGTCAATGATAAGCAGTCGTTAGGAGTTGTCATCAACCAGTAGACATATGTAAAATCGTGCCATACTGAATTCACTGACGAGAATAAATCCACACAATAAATAGAGGCACAATAATTCATCATCCACACACAACATCACTAACTGATTACTTAGCATCTAGCCAACATGGTTCGCATACATCCAAAATTGCAAGCATACATACACTAGACTTTCAGCATCAACACAACTCAAACACATAAGGTCTCACACGTCCAAGATCCAAACATATTACAAGTACATGCCATGCAACAACAACAGCAAAAGAAGAAGGACTAGCTATAGAGCCCTAGCATCTAGTCGATATGGTCACTGTCCATGCTGGAACCTTCCTCGTCCTCATCTCCACTGGCGGTTGCCTCCATCTTTGGATACTCATCCATCTCATCCTCAGAGTCTATCTCAGCTGTTCCAGGTAGGTGATGAGGATGGAGCTGGTTATGCAACTGGTGGATCTCCTCATGCAGGTTCTCATTGTACTGCTCAGCATTAGCTAGCTGCTGCTCAAGCTCTAGCTGTCGGGCCCTTAGGGTGTCCTCCTCGTGCCAGGCTTCATTCCTTTTACCAAGCACATGAACTAGCATGCGCTCGCAGTTTCTATGAGCTGTGGTCACCCTGTCCTTCTGCTCTCTCACTGCTAGCAGATCCTGACATAGCACACTATTCTGCTAGACTGCCTAGTCCCTCTCTAGAGTCACACGGGCCAACTCTGCCTGTAGCCTCTCAACCTCACTGTCAAACTCACACTGTAGCTAGCACTTCTCATCCTGAACTGTCAGTAGAGACCCAGACAAACGCCCCAAACAGCGCTCTAAGCCTCCATAGGTCTTCATCATAGCAAACATAGCACTCATAGTTGTACTATCACTATGCTAGTCCTCATCCACACTCCTCTCTAGAGCACTCCGCTCGGACTGATCCCACACCGAAGTGTAGGGGTCACCCCAGGGAAACACCCCAGCGAAGGAATGGGCTAGCTCCTGTGGAAACCTCACCATGATGTCCCTCAGAACTATAAAAGCAGCCCTGCTGCCACCCTGGAAAGGTGTACTGCCTCGGGACTCATACACCCAGCCACCCCAGGTGGGGTCACCGCCACTGGTAGGAACAACTGCCTCGATCCCCACCAAGGTCCTGTCCCCAAGCTGCTCTCGGCTCCAATAGTAGCGATGTTCCCTTCCTTCAGGATACCGCATCGAACTGAGCACCCTACAAAGCAAGGTAGGCATCCCAAACTATCCTAGGAACTTGCTCTTATGACACGAGCTCCTAGGTGCCAACTGATGGTGAGGTGCCCGCCAACCATTGGACTTGTGAGCGGTGAGCCTAATGCATGCAATCTGCTGAAAATAGAATACCTTGGATAAGAATAAGGATTATCTTTTATTATTTAATTGAAATTGGGACAGATTTAAATAAGGGGAGGAAATATGTAATGACATGAAATGAACATGATGCATGCACGAAACTTACGATCTCAAAAACTTAGAAACAAAAGTCAATACTAATCGGTATATGCAGTGGCACACAACGTTATCTCATAACGTACCTAGCACTCTAGGCGAGAACATGGTTAGCGTACATGCAGAAAACTCATTTCAGCCCAACCACAGTATAAACATGTAGAACAAGAATTTAAAACTTAGCACCCCACACACACAGGTACCACACCTATGCATGTGACGTGCCACTACCCACATCATTGCCCTAGTGACGGCATCGCCTCTCTGGACGGAATCACCCAACATGTGGTACTGTTCCTAGGCACACTGGATATGCGTGTATGACACATCACCCTAAAGCACTTCCCTAGATCGGCAGTGTATCCGATCATGCCCTCATAGCTCCCAATTACCGAGGCGTAGAGGGGAAAATGATCCATACATTACCACTCAAATGAGTGGCACTCATACTATTACACGCTATAATAGCGATGAAAATAGAAATATGATGCATAACCCCTAAGTCAGTACTTAACTAGCCACCTTAGAGTCCTTAACTGGGCATAAAGGATATGACCATTAGCACACTGTGTAGTTTTCCAAAAACTCATGTTAACACTTTGATTACCATTAATAGGTAATTAGCTTTTATTAACCCATTTAAGTTTGCTTTAGAATGTGCTTATGAACAGTAATCTGCTAAACCTCGCTCCAATGCTAGCTGTAACAGAACCGCCCAAATTATAAGAGATTAAGCCTAATAGCGACCATTTGCACAGTCAAACCATCAAGCTTAAGCCCATATAATCCCGGTAATCTGTGAAATATCGAAGGATTTCAAACCACATCTCGTACATACAGCCAAGATCGTAATAAGTTCAGCGGTCGCCATTCACAATTACATCCAGTTCACAACATTCAGAAATTACATCGGAGTTCAAACATAGTTATTACAAACTAAGTTAAAGGGTAGTGGAAGCATCTCAGTTTTGAAATAGCATACACACTTTTAGTTTGATACAGTGCCATAGTCTAGTCATTCCCACAACAGCAAAAGAAGAGGCAGAGTGACCATTGCCCTTGGTCTAGTGATCACCCATTGCTGGGTACAAGCAGTGAATGCAATGCCCATAGTACATCTGCCCATCTGCAAAACAACATGGGAATGGAACCCTGAGTACGAGAAGGTACTCAGCTAGACTTACCCGTCATAAACCAAAAATAAAAGACACTTCAAGGATCATGAAGGCTGTATAGTGGGATAGCTGCACCCTTTTTGAGTAAAAGCATTAACCATCTAGTGGAATATCCTAAAACCCCTTTTTCTTTTATTTAGCTTAAGATAAGTATTATTACCTGTCATCTAGATTAGCACCTGTACTATTGCAAACAATGGTTGCGATATGATCGTACCATATCATAGCATTCACAAATCATCATTATCAAAACCCAAGTGTTTCATAGTCCTTACTACAAGGACGAAGCTCAAGTCAAGTGCTCACTATCTAGGAGCGATGGTGACTCAAATCGATTTTTAACCAGCTGGTGATTTTATTCCCCACACAAACCACACTCACTGATCAAGTGAGCTACAGGTCACTTTGTTACACTATCCAGAACCAATTCGTGGGTTCGACAGGCACCGCCCATACCCGAGGACCGTTCCGGCAACCGAGGTATCCAAGGTATACCAAGGTTGCGTGTCGTGCCCTCGTCGTTCTCCTCAGCCAGCACCAATAGAGCGCGTACAGCGGGCCGATTCCCGGCCTGGATAGTGTTCAGGCTTCACGGTCGGAATGACTTATCCTTCTAGCTAAGTGTGGGGCATGCGTTCAACTTGATAAGAGGGCCGTCAACGATCGGTCCTTAATCGACACAGGCAGGGCACTACGGTCAACACCACCATAAGACTCTGCCCGGTCTTAGATTCATTCCCACACTTGGTTAGTTTTCACTATAACATTGATAGCTAAGCATCTAGGTATCCACCTATATCTCGCAGATGACAGGAAATCACCCGACTTCTACCGTGGTAAGCAAGCTAAGCATAGACTCTGAGCCTACCTACATAGGACAAGGTAGATAAACCGGTGGTGATATCGAGGAGTTAATATGCATCAATGGTATCAAGCAACTCCTATCACTTAAATGCAGCATAGTAAAACAATCATGATATAACAAATTAAGTTAGCGAGAATAGGGAGACTTAGAATGCTCCGGGGCTTGCCTCTCTCGAAGGTGCTAGGCCTGTGGTCCGGGCACTCCTGCAGATCTCCTTCCGGCTCTCGTCCTCCCGGAAGTTCTTGCTCGTGTGTTTCCTCCTGCTCCTTGGGTCCCACCTCGTTCTTCTGTGAGCCTATATGATGCATGTGTGCACATGAGTGGAAGTGCAACATGCTCGAGGTGCAATGCTAGGTAAACTAAGACAAGATGATCATGACATGGTGCTCAGATGAGTAGGCACAAATCCCATCTCCAGTGTAGATGAGTTCCCACAGATGAAATAGGAAACTATTTCTACAAGGTAGTGAACATCATCCAAGAACATGTAACCAAGTAAAGCATCTGTTGCATTCTCTCTACAAGCTATTACTAACCAGCAAGCTACTATGGTGCTTCAAAGATACACCAAACACTATTTATTCTTTTCAACATATGTATAGCAAGAGTTTATTTATTTAATTGTTATTAAGCCCAGAACAGTAGCATATATTTTTGTGCTTCAATAAATTCTACAAAATTACAGCAGGTCACTAGTTATTTATAAAGTTCATCACCAAATTTTTATATCATTTGGGCAAGTAACATGGCCCACACAAAAATCACAACTTTATCAACATAATTAAGTATAAATGCCCTACTGGTGAAAAAGTGTCAAACAACAGATTTCATATTTTTATAAATTACTTACTAACATAAGAAATGTCCACAAAAATTTCCAGAATAATTGCATGATCCAATTATTTATTAAAAATCATAAACCACTGCCATGCAAGCATTTAAATCAGCATAAATTGATTTATACAACAAATATTGTGTTACATATTTTTCTCATAAACTACACATCCGTGCAAAGCTAATAAACAATAATTATATTTTTCTGAGCTATATTCCATTTACTATGCATTTTCTAAATAACAACAAAAGCATAGAATAAATATATTCACACAGAAAAGTTGTACAAACATGACATGCAAAGGCTCCAGATTGTAGGCCTTGATTCATAGAACATGTCAAACTTTATTTCAAATTTTTGGAGCTATAGATCTCAAGATATGGATTTAATACGATTTAAATCATTTCTGAAAAATCATTTTCTGAAAATCAATTTCAAACCACCCCCGAATTTGGCTAGGTGCACTTGGTGCAGTGCACCCGCAGTCGCTGTCGAGCGGGCCAGCATGCTAGTGTTGGCAGTCATTATAGACCAATTATAAACTGCCAACTTGATCCAAAAGGAGAAGAAGCAATCATATTATATACACACATGCATTTTATTACTAACAAGTTCAACTTGTACCATAGTGATTGTATTTTGTATTTTGCTAGGGGGACCCACCCAGGGTGCGGGCGCACCCCTGGAGGCAGTAAACCGGGCCCATCTTTCTCAGGCGGTTGCATGCCGCCATGCATAGGACGGTTTCACCTACTATCAAATTTAGATGCGACGAACCGTCCTTGGTCCACTATAAAAAGAGAGGCACTCCCCCCTTTTCAACACACACTCACTTGTATCTTTAGTCTAGATTAGTAGTAGAGCAAGGCAAGAGCTAGCAAGGAGAGCTTGTTGTTGACAGTCCTTAAGTACCAAATATAATCATCAAATAAATAAAGAAAAGGATCCAAATGCAACCAACACCCAGACATAGGGTTTTATCTGACAGAATTCCACGAGTTTTGGTGTTTGTCTATTTCTGCAGGGGGTTATCAGGAAATGTGGAGGAAAGGCCCACATGTCGGGTTTACATAGAGATATTAACGTGCCGCGCAATTTTCTTTCATCTAGAAGAGTCCAGAAGCCACGGGAACGAACGGGATGCCAAGCGGGCCCAAGGGCAGGGCGCCCGCCCAGGTGCCTCAGCCAATCAGGCTCCACCTCGCGGATTATGCTCCACCGGCCTAAGGGATTAAGGAAAACCGTGCGATTCAGGTCGGTTTGATCCGACGGCCCACGTTCATCTGGAGGGGCTATATAAGCAGGCCCCCTGGCCCCTGGAGGAGAAGAATCCCATTATTCATTAGCATATTTTTCAGAGAGTATTCAGAGAGAGACGTTCCTTAGGGTTCCCACCTCATAGGGCTTAGCATCCAATGTGAGAGTAGAATTAGTTCTACTAGATTGAGAGAGATAGAGTGGAGGTGTAGATCGGAGGAAGCCCGGCCTGTCAGTGTCTACTCCGAGGTTGTACCTGCGGGATCAAGTCTCCTAACCCGAGGCTTGCTCCTAGGATTATTCAGTATTTCGACTTCTAAATTCTAGTAAGTTCTTTGTTTTATTGTTCTTTGGTTTGTGAGTTTATTTTGATCTCTTCACGTAGAGTTTAGAGTACTCATCTCTAGTGTAAACATGGTGTTTGGGCAAGGATACTCATAGATATCCCCTGTCTAGCCGGACCGTGGTAGTAGCGAGGAACGTGACATTTCCGAGTTACCTTTGTAGCCCATATCCCGTTAGCAGGATCGATAGGGTTTATAGGTGCGGGTCGAACATCCTCTGTGGTGTCTAGATTCCGTTAGCCTCCCCACAAGAACAGTAGATCATCCTTACCAAGGTTAGAACGAGAGTGCGGTTGTAGTCCTCTCTATACATTGCTCACATCGAATCACATTGTTTGTAGCCTAAAGGGTAGTAGTATTAGATTTGGTTAGTCAGATGCACGCTTTCTCCTAGTGGTAAAAATATAAATACGATACTCTGGATAACCTCCCAGGTGAAGTGCTCATCGATATCCGTGCGCTTGCGGATCATTTCCTGATGGTGTTGACAAATATCAACAAGCATTTCTGGCACCATTGCCGGGGAGAAAGACGGTTTGCGGAGATAACTTTGAGTCTTGCTATTATCTTGTATTATACTTTTATACTTTTATTCTTTTATCATTTTATTTTTTCCATCTTTATGGATAACTCAAATTCCACACCTATTATTGAATTTTTTGCACCTTCGGAGACCAGCCATAGACCATGGGAGTCAACAAGTCCTTTCTTTGCCCCTAATTATGATCTGTGTCCAAAGTTGATTGCAATAGGCCAAAACCAACCCTTTTATATAGCCGAGGTCCTATCTTTTAATCAAGAAGATAATGAACTTTTAGCTACACCTAGGGAATCTTTTAATCTTTCTATAAATTCTGGTTTAGACCTGGCCCTACAAGACCATGTTTTTCCTCGATATTTTCACATTGGTCTTAATCATGTAACCTTTGTTAGAGTTTTTCATTCTTTATCTGTTAGTAAGGCAAGGTATATCTTCATTTGTGGACATCCTTCTTGCACTAGTCTTCATAAAAAATCCTAGAAATGGAGAAGGAATCATCTCCTAGACGAGGAAACGAAGTTTAAAAAGCCGATTTCCAAACATTTCAATCCCATGATTCGACTATCCAACCCAAACTAGTAGTGCTCCAAAATCATCTAAAGGAAGAAGAAATTCTACGTTTGGAAATTCATTTTGGGATGACCTTAAACTTCCTGCTTCATAAGAGACCTTTGAGTGCATATAGTCTGAACCTTCCTAAAAAGGGATCTCTTAGAAAGCATCCCAAATCCAATCCCTTTGACGGACATCTAGAAAGACTCAAGGATGGCATCTTAAGTGATGCAATAGAAGGAGAGTGAAGCCATTTAGAAGACAATCTCATCTTCTCCCCTTCCACGCCCACTTTTGATGACTCGTTCGAACCTATCTTTAAACCCATCCTTGAGCCTAATAATTTCTACTATGCTCTTTCTCTTGAACCTCCCGATGATCCTATTAATCTCTCTAGACATCCCATGCATATGAGTCACCAAGACCATAAGGAGGATCGAGAAGAGCAACATCAATGGCTAGAGGGCATTCAAAATCCATGTGCTATCACCATTGAATGGATGGACAAAGAAGAAGCCTCAATGGATTCTAACTTTGGCTCAATTTCAAATGGTGAGTTCCTGACTCCCTTTGAAGATGAGATTCATCCAACTATAGAAGAGGACATAGGCGAGACCAATCTAGGAGAAACTCCGAACATTCAGATTGGAGACAAAGATAACATTAATGAGCATGGAATTTATTTCATAGCCACTTCGTTTACTCCATGCTCATATGCAACATCTTCCCAATCTATTGGTCTCTCCAACATCACCACATTTGAGATCTCCAACACCCTCTTCCATTCTATTTATAAAAACTTTAAAAGGGCGGTTGTCGATGCATATGTCTATAATAAATATTGCAGATCTTGTTGAGTTGATCTTGATATAGGTCAGCATTGGAGGGGAAACCACTTCGCTGACATAAATTGATGGTTTCCCAAGGACAAGCTTAGTATCCTAAAATAAGCACTGATCAGATCGTAACGAGCTTTTAATTATTTGCAACATTACCTTGTGTATTGAGCATATAAGGATAATTGTAAAAATATTCCTTCGGGTATTCTTGTCACTAACATTTCCATGATTAGAGCAAGAAGATCGGATGAACGACAAGCACAAGGTATGCCCAACCAATCATCATACAACATTGAATTAAATTCATCCAAACTTGAATTTTGCAAAATTCAAGCTTGGGGGAGTACTTTACATAAAAACATTCTTTGCCATGTTGCTATGTTGGTTGTCCCTACCTTTGAGACATGTTTAATTTGTTAAATACTAATCACACTACTTCATGTCCACTTGAGTAGATCTCTATAAATGCTCTCATGATACCTTTATTTGCTTTAGTATATGTCTAGGTTTGGAGTAGTTTCATTTATCTCTTAAATAAGCATGGTGCTTAGTTTAGGAATGATGATCATACTTCCAAGGGATTTTAAATTAAGCATGGTGCTTAGGTTAAAATGCCCTCCTAAATCAAATTAGACATGGTGTCTAGGTTGATTTTTGAGCAGATAGTATGCTATAGTAGATATTGGATATTTTGTTAGACTAACCCCTGCAGGAAAACTTTCAATATCGACCTGGGAAGTCCTGAGATAAACTCACACTAGAGATAAAGAGAGAGACACATGAAGTTTAACAATTTACACAAGGAAGACATAGCTCATAAGAGATGATTCATGGAGGGTGCCACAAACACGATACCATCATAAGAAAGGAAAGCTTCCACAAGGTGACACTATACCATCACTCTTCAAGTAGGGTAACATCTTAAGGTACTTGACTATCACTTTTATAATCTTCTCCTTGGTTCTGGCGTTCATATGAATAAAAGAGACAAACATGTATGATTTACAACTCTAGATTAACCAACCCAATCGATTCAACATGTTTAGTCCTTCCACCTTTGTGATCCCACACTCCTAATCATGTGAGCTAAAATGTTGCACACTCAATCTTTGGAAGATATATATATAAAAAAATAACATAAATATAGATAGATTATCTTTCCATTAGGTTGAGCGATCTGATCCGGCAAATGTTTTAAAAGCTACACTCATGATCATATTATCCATCAACTTTGTCTTGCTCACTATGCTTAAGGTTAGAGAAAAACAAATACACTTTTGGTTCTGTTGGTGTTTTCCACCAATAGGGCCCGTGCACTTGATCTCTGCCTTATGAGCAGGTACACTTTGAGCAAAACATGGAGGAGATTTACAACTCCCAGACTCCACCAAGTGAAGGACCTGGATCTACGAGCACAAACACACTAAGCAGGATATTGCCAACGCCGCACTTCGAACTGCTAGGCAAACGAAGAACATGGGTGACACCATATCAAGAGGTGCAGACGTCAAGGTCCACACTTGAATCAAATGACGCACCAAAAGAATGAACACGGTGAGAAGTCTTGTTTAGAAGACTTAAAACATTGAACCCTCGCCGAATGGTAAAATCGGTAGTTATCCATATTTATCTTTTCTGCATTTTTTTCTTAAATTATTTACTTTCCTTAAATAGCTGGTTTGTTAATCATCCTATCTTGAAAAGAAATTAAAAATGTTAAAAACAGTAAGCCCCATGTGAGTATGCTCGAGGCATAAAACCCATAAGTACATTCACTGTGGTGGCGTAAAAATAAAATATTCCTATCCTATAAAAATGAAAATATAAAAATAAATTTATGATCCTACCAAAGAGAGTAGCATTTATTGAGGAGGCTCAACATGATAAAGGCTAGATATTTATGCTAACACTTAACCAGTTTCACAAAGCTATGTTGTCTATTTGAGCTCCACATAATTCAAGGATCGAAGAAGACTAGCAGACGAATGACATCCTAATCGCTATCAGGGTGCTACCGACATTCGAATACACCTCCGCCACCTGCTAGCCACATCAAAAGAAATTACGTCAAAATCCAGCTTGGGGGAGAGCACCCCCATTTATCCAGCTAAGTGTTTCTACTCGCGTTTATACTTTACTCAAATAATAAAAAAGATGCATAATCATAAAAACCCAAATAAAGATTTTGTGCTTTTATATATATCTTTGCTTAGTTTGCTAAATAAATAAATAAATAAAGTTTGCTATGAACCCTCATGATAAACTCTTACATGGATATGATAAATAGTTGCTGTGCCATGTACCTAGTTTTCAAGTTTGAGCTCTCTCTTAAGTTTACGCATAACTGTTATAATTTAAATTTGCTCTAAACCTGAACTTGTGGGAAGAGTACCTGATCAAAAGTTGAGCTGCTGTTTATCTGTTCCTAGAGATATTAGAATTATGGAGAATTTTATCTTTGAAAATCTTTAAAATGTTGCATGATGAGTTCCTGTATTATGAGAGTTTAAAATCCTACCACAGCCATATATACATGCTTATTAGACTATGAACCATACATTTACTTTTTACTGCTTATGAGCATTGAGTGTGGTCAAGCTGTGTAGACCCTTAGGAGCTTGTCATACGGTTAAAATCAAGATTCACTTGCATGTTCACTCATACATGCTGCTTCTACTCCGAAAGTACGCATCCACATACATCCACTCATTTCCATCTCCAGATTCACGCAAAATTATTCTACTCCTATCTAGGAGAGAATAGCTAAAAACATTATCCTATCCCTGCTATTCCCCGTGAAATAAATGTTCCAAATACTTTGGTTACTACCACTTGCTATATTATTCTAGGAGGATGAGTGCTCTAAAAAAAGAAGAAAATACGAGGAAATAAAAAGGGGTAAGTGCCCGGAACCTCGAAGAAAAGAAAAAGTGAGACGAGAGGTAAAAATGGACAAGTGTCCGACAGTAGAATTAGGGGTTCAAGATACCCACCTGAGAGAAAAGAAAAAGAAAATATAGAGCATCTCGTTCTCCTCAAAAAAGCTTCAAAGTGCAAGAAAGGTATGTGTCCCCTAGAAAGAGCAAAACTAGAATTAGACTTTCACCATTGTTATCACCATCATCACTATACACCATTCATTCGCCACACATGCACATCTTGATTTGACTTATTGACTTGTTTCTCTCGATCCATGGTTTGACTATGCAATAAATGTCTTGTAAGTATGTATGCTTTATCTCCCACCTATGAGCTCCAGATATCAACACCTTATTAGAGTAGGGTGAGAGAGAAGGCAATATCACTATGCCTCATACCAAAAATACCACATACTTTGAGAGAAGGCATATACCATTACTGCCTTGGAAAGGATCCAGAAATACCACAAAAGAGAGATTTGAGAGAGTCATACAAGGAATCTCTAAGTTTTATTTGAAAATCTGCAAAAAACTCCAGAGCTATAGCTGATCAAGGAACAAGAGACATGGCGCTTGACTTGACCGTTTTATCTTTTAACTACTCAATGTTGGGTATTCTTAACGTCACAACCAAAAGTAGACTTAGTTTTCTAATTCTGATAACGGTGCCAAAAATGCCAAACCTATCCCTCATACCACTTAAGCCAAGTTGTCATCCCCAGCATGATTGTTGGGTATTTTAAACGCAATCAGAAAAATCCACAAGCGCACGGATACCGATGTAGCCTTCACCCGGGAGTATTCCAGAGTATCGATTTTCCACAGAGAACGTGAGTGTACTAATTAAGATTCAAGATCGCCCAAGGATAACTATATAATTATTTTTGGTGGGAAGAGAGGAAGTTTCCTGAGAGTTCTCTAGTTGATCTAAGAATCAAGAATTACTTCAAAGATTATTTATACCGGGACATCAGAGCACTAACCACAGAAAGAGATGAGAAGGGGGCTAGGAAGGTCTGACTACGGTCCTACAACACCGATCCGAACGAGGTGGAATACGTCGACCGTTAGGGCTGTCACTACCCTAAGGCTACCACAACAATCCGCAGGATTGGGTGCAATTCCAGGTAATTGCAAGACTAAACACCACGTCTAATCTATTAATTACTACTCTAATGTTGCAAAGATTAGAGCAGTTGATGCAAGCGGGAATCTAATAAATAACTTGAATGTAAATAAAAGTAATTAAAGAACTCAGGATTATGAATTGAAGAACCTGGAGAACGATGAAGAACGAACCAGTTGCTGCAAAAGTACAATGTTGAGGAAGATCCGACAGATCCGGCTCCTCCTCCGCTCTCCTCTTCTCTCTCCCTATTTTCTAGATTACAACTAGAACTAACTAGAACTAGAACTAGAGGAACTAGAACTAGAACTAGATGAACTAGAACTAGATCTTGATGAACTAGAGGTAGAACTAGAAGAACTAGAGGGATCCTCTCTACTTGGATGAAGAATTGAAACCCTAGCTTTGATTCTGTAGAAGAGGTATGCTCTCCAGCGGCCAGGGGGCCTTGCTTATATAGTCTTTTCAGATGAATCTGGGCCGTCGGATCAAACCGACATTAATCGCACGGTTTTCCTTGGTCCCTTAGGTCGGTGGAGCACGATCCGTGAAGTTGAAGCTGATTGGTTACTGTAGCTGGGCGGGCACCCAAGGGGGGAGGGCGGGCGCCCTGCCCTCGGGCCCGATCGGCCTCCCGTTCGTTCCCATGGCTTCTGGAGTCTTCTAGATGTAGAAAATTGCGCGGCACGTTAATATCTCTATGTAAACCCGATGTGTGGGCCTTTCTTTCATATTTCCTGATAACCTTCTGCAGAAATAGACAAGCACCAAAACTCGTGGAATTCTGTCAGATAAAACCCTAAGTCTAGGTGTTGGCTGCATATAAGTCCTTTTCCATGATTAGTTGACGGTTAAATGTGAGCATTAAGGACCGTCAACAAGCTCCCCCAAGCTTAACCTTTGCTCGTCCCTGAGCAAAACTAAAATCAGCAAGAAAACAGGGGTTACTTTTATGCCTCTTACTACAGGGTTTTTAAGTTATCACTAAGGTTTTAAGTGATTGAAAAACAGAATGATCAAGTCAAGCACTATGTCTCAAGCTCTTCTGTCTTACCTTTGTTCTGGAGTTGTTTGTAAGTTTCCAAAATAAAACTGAGGCATTTGCCTTCTTCTCGAAAGATATATAAGTAGAGCTTTAAAAATTTTAGCATACTTACTTTGCATTTTGCTATGTCAATGCTCGGAGCAAGGGAGAGGAATGTCATACTCCTAGATCAAGACCTTTGACCTTTTTGAAAAGTTTGTCATCTCTTACTGGCATATTGCTTATTAGACGGACCACGGGCTATCATTTTTTTTCTTTTTTTCTCTTCTTTTTTTTCAGTCTCTTTTTCTTCAAGTGGGCAGCAAGTACCCCTAATTCTACTGTCGGACACATGTCCATTTTTTTCCACTCAGGTGGGTATCTTTGTACCTCTAATTCTACTTCAGACACTTGTCCATTTTTAGCTCTCGTCTCACTCTTTTTTTTTCGAATCAAATTTTTGCATAGTCCCATGCCTCTAACGCAATAATACTTCGGAAGAGTGAATCTTTTATATTTTTAAAACAAAAAGATCTTGATCTTGGGAGCATGATAATTCTCTCAACCAAAACTACAAGAATTAACAATGGCTTAAACAAAGCAAGTGCCCACAGTTTTAATATTTATATCTTATAAGACTCTAGGTATTATGATCTCATATTTTTTTTTAAATTTTCAAAAGATAAAATCTCCAGAACTCTAGCAAAACATGGAACAAGTGAAATAATAGCTCAGACCTTCTCATATCATGTTTGTCAATTACCTAGACTTGGATCAAACTTTCTTTTTATTTTATTTAAAACCTAGGATTAAAAAAAACTATTGTATATTACTCAAAAGAAAAACTTTGTTTGGTTTCATGGTTATGCATTTTTTTATTTATTTCCAAATACTAGTAAATAAACCAAGAAAGGAAAGTAATACTTTTCTAGATACATGTGGGGGTGCCTCCCCCAAGCTGGATGTTGACATAGTCGTTCACCCTTGTGGCCTGCATGTTCGGTCTCACTCTTCTTAAGCCTCAAAATCCTGCACAACCCAAATAGACAACAAAACATGTGGAGCATGTTAAGGGTTAGGTAATTGTCTAGAGCTTATGAGAGCTTAATATGAGAATTCTATGAACTCAATCACATCAAGTTCCTCTACCAGGTTGTTTTGTGGCTCGAGATAGATTTTCAAGCGTTGACCATTTACCTTAAAAGTGTTACCTATGTCATCTTGGATGGTAATGGCTCCATGAGTTGAAGTGTCAATAACCTTGTATGGTCCATCCCACTTACTTCGTAGCTTACCATGACCAAAGAGCTTAACTCTTGAATTGAATAGTAGAACCTTATCTCTAGGCTTCAACTCCTTGTGCTTGATTCTCTTATCATGCCATCGTTTTGTTCTCTCTTTATAAATCCTTGAATTGTGGTAGGCTTTCTCTCTCAATTCTTCTAGCTCAGATAGTTGCATCAGACGATTCTTGCTAGCAAGGTGGAGATCCATGTTCCATTTCTTGAGTGCCCAATGAGCCTTAAACTCTACTTCCATAGGCAAATGACAAGTTTTTCTATATACAAGTTGATAAGGTGACATGCCTATGGGTGTTTTGAATGCAGTTCTATATGCCCAAAGTGCATCAGGAAGTTTGTCCTTCCACCCCTTACCGATCTCATCTACGGTCTTTTGTAAAATATTTTTGATTTGTTTGTTAGATGTTTCGGCTTGACCGCTAGTCTGAGGATGGTATGGTGTTGCGATGTTGTGTAACACCCTAGGTGTTTGTCACTTACTAAGTACTAGGTTTGAGCTCAAACATGACAAGTTCAATGGTAATATAGAGGTCAAAGTCAATCTATGAAAGTAAACCCCAACTTGGGCTTGGTGGATGCAACCTTGCTTGCATATATGCCTTTTTAAAAGGTATGCTTGGATGATGCTAATGGAACCTTTTTCATGTGTCTTATATCCATCCCAATCTATGTTGGTCTCTGGAAAAGTTTGGTGAAGTTTGGAATCAAGAAGTCACATGAAATGATAAGTTATATCCTTGCCGGAATGACTCTATTAAGGAAATAGAATCATGGGTCACCAACCAAACCTTGCAAACTTGCTCATATGACACTAGATGAATTATACAACAAAAGTCGTGAAGGGTTCATGTTGAGCTTATGTCAAGAAAATGCTTCAATTGGCCTAAAATCCTATTTGGAGCTTTATCGGGTTACTACTTTGACCAAGGTGAAAGATTGACTTCGGTTGCAGTTATGAGGTTTGACCCTAAATGAAAGTTGTGCTTTTGCTTCTGTAGAAGAAACTTTATTCAAAGGTCAAGAACCAAATCAGCATGCAAACAGTTCAAACAGAGGCTCGAAGTTCGAATCAGCTGCTGTTTTTCAGCCCTGAGAAATAGTTCTAAGTCCCTAGAAGGACAGCAGTGAGTTAACTCCTTCGTGACGTTTTATTATGCAAATTCATATGGTAACTCAATTATATTCCTTAATATGAGTTGGAGTACTCTTCTTGATGAAAGCAATGGGTTAAGTATCATCAAATTTGGAGTTCATTTGGATGTTCAAAAATAGCTCACAAAACAGCAAAAGATTAATTTATCGCTAAACGGACGTCGACCCGTTGGCATGCCGCGTTCTCGTGTTTTTGTTAAGCAACTCAAGTTGGTCCAAGAATAAAAGTGGTGGACAATTACTTGGACAAGGTCATGTAAAAAGTTGCATCATGTTTGACATGGTTTGGACCATCAATTCTTGGTTTTGCTAATCACCGTCAATAAGTTGACACTCATGACTTGGCATTAAGTTATCTCCTAATCTGTTGGTCTAATGACTGAGCACCCTTAATAAAAGTTGGAGAGCAGGCCGACGTGAGCAAACTTCCTTTTTGGCCCAATGTCCAAATCGGCCCGTAAGGAGTCCAAAAACGCGTCCCACCTGAGCCACTTCATTGCCCGACACGTGCTCGATAAAATGCCTCAACGGACAACACGCGTCCCGGACGTGGCATCCATGCCCGAGCGCGCCCCTCCTCCTCTGCTACTCGCCCTGGCGCCCCCACGCCCGGTTGTCGAAGTGGAGAAGCACCCCAGCGCCTTCCTCATCCATCTCCACCCCCGGCTCGCTCTCTCCCTCGCCCTATGGCCACTCCAGAGCAGGGCCACCATGGCCGGCCGCCATGCCTCAGGGGTGAGCGTGGCCAAGCCACCACGAGCCTCCTCGCGCCGAGCTGAGTGGTCTTATGGATGCGGGGAAGTCTCCCGGTGCTCCCCCACCCCTCCCTCACCGCCGGCGTGGCCATCATTGGCCAGAAAGCGCAAGGCCGGCGATCCTCCTCCGTTCTCTGTTCGTAACAGGGAGAAGAAAGGACCTCGTGTTCGAATAAGAAACAACCCAGGGTTCCAGATGCGAAGCTAAGACTCATATGAATAGTGCATCTGGACTGCAGTTGATTTCGAGAAACTCCAGGCTTCCCGATGCAAAAGTGTTTTCCTTTATCTTTTCTTTGTGCAGATTTCTGGATGAACTTTAGAAATTCATAGTAATTCATAGAAAAGTCGTAAAATAGCAAATGTGGACTTTTTGGAATCCTTGTGAAATTCTCTATGCAGTAGATCTATAATATTGCATGGTTTAGTTTGATATTTTAGTCGTAAAAATAGTTTTATACAGTTAGGTTTTGATTGCTTGTTATATTTGTCTTTTTTATAACTGCTGCGTTGTTGCTCCAACAAATGTGAAAATATTGTGACATGCTTTTAATATAATATTTGATGTCTGGCATTTGTTTCAGGAATTTAGGATTGATAGATTAAGAGTTATGAAAATAACAAATGCCCTGTGTTGCTTTGCTCCTATTCTGAGTGGATCTGCATGTTTGTATTTTTTGGCTCAGTTCAGTTGTGAATCATGCCTTAATGAAAATATATAAGTTTTAGTACTTTTCATGAGCTTTCCAAAAAGATAAATAGCACAATTTTTGGTTGAGCACATGTTGAGTTATAGTGGTTTAAAGTACTGTTCCAGTTTCTGTCTAAACCCAGACAGAATTGCATTGTTTGTAATGTAAGACCTTGTTAGTGGTATATTTAGCTCTAGATGTTTATAACAAAGTTGTTCACAATTTCGTAAGCTTTCTAGAAAGTACACAATCATAAATTATGGACATATGAACTTCAAGTTATAGCTGTTTAATGTAGCATGGCAGATTCTGTCTATGTTTTGGACAGAGATGCCTTCATGGGATTAATTGACCTTGATAACTGTGGAATCATATTTAGACGATAATAAGAAAGTTGTAGGTAACTTTATAATCTTTCCAAAAATATAAGAATCATGTTGGCTGGAGGTCTACAACTCCAGTTATGCTTCTTTGAATTGCCTACCAGTTTTCTGTTTGTAATTGTACCCCTACTGTTTGGGCAGCATGAGCAGTTTTGATTGTGCAATTAATTCCATGATATAAATGATGTTTTCTGTGAAACTTGTATATAGAAAAGATGTAGATAAATTACTAATATATCTTGTTGTAAAGTTTCATATCATTTGGCTAAGTGGTTTGTGAGTTACAGTAGTATGAATTTCATCCTTTAAAATGCTTGTTCTCTGGAAATTCCTGGACCAGATTGTATGGTTATGCATGTTTGACTTAGTTAACTTGCTAATCATGCTAATGTGATTAAATATGAATTGTATACAATTTGATAATCTTTCCAGAATGTCCTATTGCATAGTTTTTGGAGTTGTGTAACTCCAGTTATGATTTAATTACTGAGTTGCTGCATGTATATCCAGAATTTGCTGAAAATGTATGAATGCGTGATATGTTTTCTAAATATTTGGTTGTGTGATGTTAGTTAAATAACTTAGAGGCATGTGTCTTGCATACTTTTATGTAATGCATGTTGTGTCACTATTCCGCATATTCATGCACTTGCATCTTGCATCTCATCTAGGTGCGCTAGATGAATCACGTGAAGGTCTTGGTGTGGGAACAAACCCGAAGACGGTGGTGGGGTGGACCCATCCTGAAGGTGGAAGGACTAAACAAGTGTTGTGACCTAAGATGTCACCAAGATGGAGCCACTAATTGAACTGACTCCGTGTTGATCCCAGGCAAGCCCCGGAGCATTATAAGTCTCCCACTACTTTTGAATGCAGTTGAGAATATATGTTATATATGTATTGTTGCATTAAGTATAGGAGTTGGGTGAAACCCTTGCTGCATATAACACTCCTTGTCCAACAAATATACCTATAACCCTATGTAGATTCAGGATCGAATCTAAATGCTTAGTCATGCTTAGACCGGTAGAAGCCAGGTGATGTCCTATCACCTGAGCGAGATAGGTGGATACCTGAAAAGGTTGGCTATATATGCTATCATGAAAATAACCAAGTGATGAGGATGAATAATTGGAGACCGGGCGGGACGATGGTAGAGAAGTAACAAGACATGGAGGTCTTGGGTGCCTATCTATCCCCGCCTGTGTCGATTAAGGACCGATCGTTGACGGCCCTCTTGTCATGTTGAACGCATGCCCCACACTTAGCTGGAAGGATAAGTCGTTCCGACCGCGAAGCCTGAACACTATCCGGGCCGGGAGTCGAGCTGCCATGCGCTGTATTGGTGATGGTTGAGGAGAACGACGAGGGCGCGGCGCGCAACCTTGGTATACCTTGGATACCTCGGTCGCCGGAACGGTCCTCGGATACTGGCGGTGCCTGCCGAACCCGCGAATTGGTCCTGGATAGTGCAATATGGTGACCTGTAGCTCACTTGATCAGTGAGTGTGGTTTGTGTGGGGAATAAATCGCAGCTGGTCAGAAATCGATTCGAATCGCCATCGCTCCTGGATAGTGAGCACTTGACTTGAGCCACGTCATCGTAGTAATGTTTATGGAACACTTGGATGGTTATGGTATGATGATGTTAGAAATGCCACATCAAATATGGGTACTACTGTTGTATCTTAATCAAGTGATTGCTCTAGTACAGGTGCTAATATAGATGACAGGTAATGATTATCAACTTGAGCTAAATACCTGAAAGGTTACTTAGTTGCAACTTAAGCTTTTTATGCAAAAAGTGTTGTCAAGCTAGCCCCACCAATAAAGCCTTGCATACTCCTTGGTGTCATATTATTTCTGGTTTATGACGGGTAAGTCTAGCTGAGTACCTTCTCGTACTCAGGGTTTATTCCCACTTGTTGTAGGTTGTGATGTGTCATGGCTACTGCAAGAGTTGGATGACTCCTACCATATTAGAGGAGTAAGATCATGGGCATGATCCTTCTTAGTTACCTCATCTATGTTGCTTTTGTTGGAGTTGACCTGGATACTGGCATGTATTTGAAATAGGGGCAATATTAGTTTCAAATTACTTTGCTTCCGCTACTTTTCAACTCAAGTTGTAATAACTACCTTGAACTCCGATGTATATCAAACTACTTGTGAAATGGATGTAACATGTGACTTGTTATGTTGAATCACTACGATCTTGGCTCGTAAGATGGTTGGTTTGAAATCCCTCGTGATTTCACGGACTACCGGGTTTATGAGAGTTCGATTACGGTAAAGCAACTGCTTTGGCGGGAGTTTTTCGTAGTTGATCTCTTGTAAATTGGGCGGTTCTGTTACAGCTGGTATCAGAGCAAGGTTCAACATTAAACTTGTCATATGTGTATTTAAAACAAAAGATTTTGTTTTATAAAATCAGTTTTTTTTTACAACGTATAGCTATTATAGATAAAGGTGTGTTCAAATCTAAAAAGTTTTTATCTAAGTATGCCAGTGGTCATTTCCTTTATGCCCAATTAAGGACCCTTAGGTGGCTTTTTTTTAAGTACTGACTTGGGGGTTTCTGCATCATATTTCTATTTCGTTGCTCATACTGCGTGCAATAGTATAAGTGCCATTCATTTGAATGGTAATGTATGGATCATTTTTCCTCTACGCCTTGGTAAGTGTGAGTTGTGAGAGCATGATCGGATACACCGCCGATCTAGGGAAGTGCTTTTGGTGCTGGATCATGTGCACATTTTACATGTGCCTATGAAAAGGTACCGCATGATGGGTGATTCCGTCCTTAGAGGCGATGCCGTCACTAGGACGATGATGTGGGTAGTAGCACTACACATACGGGTATGGGATACACGTGTGTGGAGCGCATAGCTTTTAAATCTTGTACTGCATGTTTCATACTGTGGGTGGGCTGAAATGAGTTTTCTGCAGGTATGCTAACCACGAATGCGTAAATTGAATATTACGACTAGCTATATGTCGAGAGTGTACGTGTTATGCCACCGACATAGAACGTGATTGCCACCTTAGGCTGGCAATTTTGTGAGAACGAATAGGACGAAGCATGCATCGTCATGATTGTTTCCTTATGTCTAACTGTGCTTCTCTCACCCTTGTTCCAGTAATAAATAACTTGTGAATCAATGTGTGTCATCTTGCTTGTGTGGAGTTAGATGAAATGTTTTGCTCCATGTTGCTTGAATGGCTATAATTGAAAATAAGGTGTGATTAGCTTTGTTTTGCCCGTGTTGTGGTTGATCTGTGCACCCTGTCAGTATGATGCACATCTCTAAGATGACTAGTCTTTTAAGCATAAGTTAAAAATTTGTTTTCACAACTGGAGAACAAATATGCACCTTTCTAGTAAAAGAAAGTAAAAGATAAAAACACCTTACCATCATGTTATGTATGTTCAGGTGTACTAGTGTTGCTTTAGATGACTGCTTGTTATCTGCAAAACTTTGTGCTTAGTAATGATCGTTGGAGATAGTGTGATTCATGTTCTCACATGTTTGTTTAAAACCATGATGCATGAGTAGATGTGTTGTTAATCAGGTAGTGTCGTAGTTGTTACCTTTTTGTCCTTAGTAAGCATGCGGGTGTTGAAGAGCCTTATCTTAGAATAACACTCATGTCACTTTAATCTCATGGTTATCTCCAAGTAGATTCCAATGATAAAGAGCTTGAGTTTGTGCATGGTTGTTAGCTCTTGAATGTTGTGTATCCATCCCCTAATCCCTGTATTGACTCAATCTTTCAAATCTCAATCGTTTTATCTCCAACTCTCTTGAGTCTCTGGGTGTTTATCCGTCTTAATATCATGTGATCTATGTTCTCTAGTACTATGTTTAATCTTTGAATCGCCTCCTTGTGGACCTCTAATCTCATGACTATCTCAGTTGATACCCCCTCTTTTGCAAAGTGCTCGCTGCTATACAACCCAACTTTTGCCATGGGAGATTTCTTTTGGATTGTATGTTTGGTAATGGTGTCTTGGTTAACGATTGATGGTGCCGCGACGAAACCGAGAGCCCCTTGTGGCGGCCGACACATGGTTGTGCTGCTCGGCACGCGCTGGTATCGTTGTTGCTAGCCATGATCCATTATAGAACTACACCCAGGTGTCATCTCATCATGAGTTTGTCCTTAATTATCTATCTAGATTTGATCAAAAGATCCTTACTTCATGCACGAGTAAGTGAACTTCCTATGAAGTTACAAAGAGGATTACCTTTGAAGAATGGGTCAGTGACATAAACATTGACAGACTGCAAGAGGTGGTAGACAAGTGACACTATTTAACTATTCCTGCAATGATGATGGTCATTTGATGAGCAACATTGGTCGTCCACGCTGAACCAAAAGGACGCACGACACTTAATGTTGGACAAGTTATCTGTTGAACAAGCATCAGTCATCACCATTGTGCTTATGATCTAGTTTTCCTAAGTCTTGATCTTTATGTGCATCGTGGTGATACGACTAAAGTCAACCATCTTTATCATGAATCCTTATCTCCTGGCTTTGAAGGTGACTAATGGTTAGGCGTCAGCCACAATTATTGTGGTTAAGAGTGGAGCTTTGGAAATTTTAGTGTTGAGAGCCAAAATGATTGGTTGCTAGTAACAAGGCTAATCTCAAGCAAGGAAACGATGGATTGATAGCCATGAAGGATATATTTCATCAACTAGTGAATTAAACTGTGGAGTTGAGAGATGTCTTATCAATCAGGAATGCTGCCCTTTTAGCACCGAACAAGTTTAGTATGTATATGTTCTGCCTACACAAATGGTACCTCTTTGAGCTGAATTTTGGTCAGAGGTTAGAAGACTCATGGATCTGTATTTCTACCAAATTTCATGGGGATGTGAGTGATAATTGGTGAAATATGAACCAAAACCCAAAAGGGGTAGAAATCTACAATCTTAGTTTTGATATGGATCATCCTTTGCGTAGAAAGTGGTGTTTGTTTTGGTGCCATGGATTACATTGTGGGCAATGTCTTGCTGCATAGATAATGCTTATATGCTGAAATAAGATTCTTTGTACCCATTTGTGCCAGTGCAAATAAAAAAAATGTTTTGAAAGGTGTCAGTCAATAGATTTTCAATATCAGAGCTACCGACTGATCTTAAAAAGGAAACCTCAAAAGCAAAAGTAGTTCCCTTGGATTGGTTTTGCTATGGAACAAGTCAACCTAACTCTTATGCAACTGCATCATGAAGAAAGGTCATGCTTAACCTACTTGGTGGTAAATTATTTCTTTAGTTGGTTGAACACTTGCAACAGTTGGAGACCTATGGACCCCACTATCATCCTTTGTCAGTAGTGGTTATCCATTCTTACATGCCTTGGTTACCTTCTATGTGTTACCCAAGAAGTTACATCTGATTCAACCCAGATAACTATTGTTGTTTGGATACAAGAATCCCATTAAAGTAAATGATCATGGAAGGCATGAAACCAGCAGAGTCAGCTATCACATTCACTGTTCTCTTAATCGGGTGGTCGGTACAATGTTGTCATTAGAGAAGGAGAACTGCATGCATGGAAAGTTACACTCCAACCATTTTGGTAGAGGACTGCTTTTCAAATCTTGTGAATGAGCCTGGAATCACTATAATGCGCAACCCTTAGAAGCTTGTGAAGTGGTGTGAAGTTCGTATGGCTTGCATTAGTTTCACTAAAGAAGCTAATGGTACAAGTAGCTCCTTAGGCTCTAAACAACCAGAAACAAAGTACATGGAACAGTTTGTCTTAGATTCCTCCCAAAGTAACAATGCTTCACTAAAGTCAAACAAAAAGGGAGATTCTCCAAACAAAGGTTTCCTATGAAGAGCAAGTATCATGAAATGTTTGGACCAAGTTTGCTTCTCTGATGTTCCAAGCAAGGTAGTCCACTGTTATCGCTGATGTTGGGAGATGGATGACATTGTTTTCTTCCCTTGAAAGTCTTTTGCACCGAATCTCGGGACGAGATTCTTTTAAGGGGGGAAGGCTGTAACACCCTAGGTGTTTGTCACTTACTAAGTACTAGGTTTGAGCTCAAACATGACAAATTCAATGGTAATATAGAGGTCAAAGTCAATCTATGAAAGTAAACCCCAACTTGGGCTTGGTGGATGCAACCTTGCTTGCATATATGCCTTTTTAAAAGGTATGCTTGGATGATGCTAATGGAACCTTTTTCATGTGTCTTATATCCATCCCAATCTATGTTGGTCTCTGGAAAAGTTTGGTGAAGTTTGGAATCAAGAAGTCACATGAAATGATAAGTTATATCCTTGCCGGAATGACTCTATTAAGGAAATAGAATCATGGGTCACCAACCAAACCTTGCAAACTTGCTCATATGACACTAGATGAATTATACAACAAAAGTCGTGAAGGGTTCATGTTGAGCTTATGTCAAGAAAATGCTTCAATTGGCCTAAAATCCTATTTGGAGCTTTATCGGGTTACTACTTTGACCAAGGTGAAAGATTGACTTCGGTTGCAGTTATGAGGTTTGACCCTAAATGAAAGTTGTGGTTTTGCTTCTGTAGAAGAAACTTTATTCAAAGGTCAAGAACCAAATCAGCCTGCAAACAGTTCAAACAGAGGCTCGAAGTTCGAATCAGCTGCTGTTTTTCAGCCCTGAGAAATAGTTCTAAGTCCCTAGAAGGACAGCAGTGAGTTAACTCCTTCGTGACGTTTTATTATGCAAATTCATATGGTAACTCAATTATATTCCTTAATATGAGTTGGAGTACTCTTCTTGATGAAAGCAATGGGTTAAGTATCATCAAATTTGGAGTTCATTTGGATGTTCAAAAATAGCTCACAAAACAGCAAAAGATTAATTTATCGCTAAACGGACGTCGACCCGTTGGCATGCCGCGTTCTCGTGTTTTTGTTAAGCAACTCAAGTTGGTCCAAGAATAAAAGTGGTGGACAATTACTTGGAGAAGGTCATGTAAAAAGTTGCATCATGTTTGACATGGTTTGGACCATCAATTCTTGGTTTTGCTAATCACCGTCAATAAGTTGACACTCATGACTTGGCATTAAGTTATCTCCTAATCTGTTGGTCTAATGACTGAGCACCCTTAATAAAAGTTGGAGAGCAGGCCGACGTGAGCAAACTTCATTTTTGGCCCAATGTCCAAATCGGCCCGTAAGGAGTCCAAAAACGCGTCCCACCTGAGCCACTTCATTGCCCGACACGTGCTCGATAAAATGCCTCAACGGACAACACGCGTCCCGGACGTGGCATCCATGCCCGAGCGCGCCCCTCCTCCTCTGCTACTCGCCCTGGCGCCCCCACGCCTGGTTGTCGAAGTGGAGAAGCACCCCAGCGCCTTCCTCATCCATCTCCACCCCCGGCTCGCTCTCTCCCTCGCCCTATGGCCACTCCAGAGCAGGGCCACCATGGCCGGCCGCCATGCCTCAGGGGTGAGCGTGGCCAAGCCACCACGAGCCTCCTCGCGCCGAGCTGAGTGGTCTTATGGATGCGGGGAAGTCTCCTGGTGCTCCCCCACCCCTCCCTCACCGCCGGCGTGGCCATCATTGGCCAGAAAGCGCAAGGCCGGCGATCCTCCTCCGTTCTCTGTTCGTAACAGGGAGAAGAAAGGACCTCGTGTTCGAATAAGAAACAACCCAGGGTTCCAGATGCGAAGCTAAGACTCATATGAATAGTGCATCTGGACTGCAGTTGATTTCGAGAAACTCCAGGGTTCCCGAAGCAAAAGTGTTTTCCTTTATCTTTTCTTTGTGCAGATTTCTGGATGAACTTTAGAAATTCATAGTAATTCATAGAAAAGTCGTAAAATAGCAAATGTGGACTTTTTGGAATCCTTGTGAAATTCTCTATGCAGTAGATCTATAATATGGCATGGTTTAGTTTGATATTTTAGTCGTAAAAATAGTTTTATACAGTTAGGTTTTGATTGCTTGTTATATTTGTCTTTTTTATAACTGCTGTGTTGTTGCTCCAACAAATGTGAAAATATTGTGACATGCTTTTAATATAATATTTGATGTCTGCCATTTGTTTCAGGAATTTAGGATTGATAGATTAAGAGTTATGAAAATAACAAATGCCCTGTGTTGCTTTGCTCCTATTGTGAGTAGGTCTGCATGTTTGTATTTTTTGGCTCAGTTCAGTTGTGAATCATGCCTTAATGAAAATATATAAGTTTTAGTACTTTTCATGAGCTTTCCAAAAAGATAAATAGCACAATTTTTGGTTGAGCACATGTTGAGTTATAGTGGTTTAAAGTACTGTTCCAGTTTCTGTCTAAACCCAGACAGAATTGCATTGTTTGTAATGTAAGACCTTGTTAGTGGTATATTTAGCTCTAGATGTTTATAACAAAGTTGTTCACAATTTCGTAAGCTTTCTAGAAAGTACACAATCATAAATTATGGATATATGAACTTCAAGTTATAGCTGTTTAATGTAGCATGGCAGATTCTGTCTATGTTTTGGACAGAGATGCCTTCATGGGATTAATTGACCTTGATAACTGTGGAATCATATTTAGATGATAATAAGAAAGTTGTAGGCAACTTTATAATCTTTCCAAAAATATAAGAATCATGTTGGCTGGAGGTCTACAACTCCAGTTATGCTTCTTTGAATTGCCTACCAGTTTTCTGTTTGTAATTGTACCCCTACTGTTTGGGCAGCATGAGCAGTTTTGATTGTGCAATTAATTCCATGATATAAATGATGTTTTCTGTGAAACTTGTATATAGAAAAGATGTAGATAAATTACTAATATATCTTGTTGTAAAGTTTGGCTAAGTGGTTTGTGAGTTACAGTAGTATGAATTTCATCCTTTAAAATGCTTGTTCTCTGGAAATTCCTGGACCAGATTGTATGGTTATGCATGTTTGACTTAGTTAACTTGCTAATCATGCTAATGTGATTAAATATGAATTGTATACAATTTGATAATCTTTCCAGAATGTCCTATTGCATAGTTTTTGGAGTTGTGTAACTCCAGTTATGATTTAATTACTGAGTTGCTGCATGTATATCCAGAATTTGCTGAAAATGTATGAATGCTTGATATGTTGCTATCCATATTTGGTTGTGTGATGCTAGTTAAATAACGTTAGATGCATGTGTCTTGCATACTTTTATGTAATGCATGTTGTGTCACTATTCCGCATATTCATGCACTTGCATCTTGCATCTCATCTAGGTGCGCTAGATGAATCACGTGAAGGTCTTGGTGTGGGAACAAACCCGAAGACGGTGGTGGGGTGGACCCATCCTGAAGGTGGAAGGACTAAACAAGTGTTGTGACCTAAGATGTCACCAAGATGGAGCCACTAATTGAACTGACTCCGTGTTGATCCCAGGCAAGCCCCGGAGCATTATAAGTCTCCCACTACTTTTGAATGCAGTTGAGAATATATGTTATATATGTATTGTTGCATTAAGTATAGGAGTTGGGTGAAACCCTTGCTGCATATAACACTCCTTGTCCAACAAATATACCTATAACCCTATGTAGATTCAGGATCGAATCTAAATGCTTAGTCATGCTTAGACCGGTAGAAGCCAGGTGATGTCCTATCACCTGAGCGAGATAGGTGGATACCTGAAAAGGTTGGCTATATATGCTATCATGAAAATAACCAAGTGATGAGGATGAATAATTGGAGACCGGGCGGGACGATGGTAGAGAAGTAACAAGACATGGAGGTCTTGGGTGCCTATCTATCCCCGCCTGTGTCGATTAAGGACCGATCGTTGACGGCCCTCTTGTCATGTTGAACGCATGCCCCACACTTAGCTGGAAGGATAAGTCGTTCCGACCGCGAAGCCTGAACACTATCCGGGCCGGGAGTCGAGCTGCCATGCGCTGTATTGGTGATGGTGGAGGAGAACGACGAGGGCGCGGCACGCAACCTTGGTATACCTTGGATACCTCGGTCGCCAGAACGGTCCTCGGATACTGGCGGTGCCTGCCGAACCCGCGAATTGGTCCTAGATAGTGCAATATGGTGACCTGTAGCTCACTTTGGCCGGTGAGTGTGGTTTGTGTGGGGAATAAATCGCCAGCTGGTCAGAAATCGATTCGAATCGCCATCGCTCCTGGATAGTGAGCACTTGACTTGAGCCACGTCATCGTAGTAATGTTTATGGAACACTTGGATGGTTATGGTATGATGATGTTAGAAATGCCACATCAAATATGGGTACTACTGTTGTATCTTAATCAAGTGATTGCTCTAGTACAGGTGCTAATATAGATGACAGGTAATGATTATCAACTTGAGCTAAATACCTGAAAGGTTACTTAGTTGCAACTTAAGCTTTTTATGCAAAAAGTGTTGTCAAGCTAGCCCCACCAATAAAGCCTTGCATACTCCTTGGTGTCATATTATTTCTGGTTTATGACGGGTAAGTCTAGCTGAGTACCTTCTCGTACTCAGGGTTTATTCCCACTTGTTGTAGGTTGTGATGTGTCATGGCTACTGCAAGAGTTGGATGACTCCTACCATATTAGAGGAGTAAGATCATGGGCATGATCCTTCTTAGTTACCTCATCTATGTTGCTTTTGTTGGAGTTGACCTGGATACTGGCATGTATTTGAAATAGGGGCAATATTAGTTTCAAATTACTTTGCTTCCGCTACTTTTCAACTCAAGTTGTAATAACTACCTTGAACTCCGATGTATATCAAACTACTTGTGAAATGGATGTAACATGTGACTTGTTATGTTGAATCACTACGATCTTGGCTCGTAAGATGGTTGGTTTGAAATCCCTCGTGATTTCACGGACTACCGGGTTTATGAGAGTTCGATTACGGTAAAGCAACTGCTTTGGCGGGAGTTTTTCGTAGTTGATCTCTTGTAAATTGGGCGGTTCTGTTACATGTTGTGTCGAACTCCATGATTGGCTAGGTACTTCCGGAAGATTTTGTCGATGAAGTGGGAACCTCCATCACTTATAACTATCCGTGGTATACCAAAGCGAGGAAAGATTACTTCATGGAACATTCTCTTGGCATGTTTTGAATCAGCTGATCGACAAGGTAGGGCTTCTACCCATTTGGACACATAGTCCACAGCTACTAAGATATACTCGCAATTCCCGGACATAGGGAATGGCCCCATGAAATCAATGCCCCAAACATCGAAAAGTTCTACTTGAAGATTATTTGTGAGAGGCATTTCATTTCGTGAGTTAATATTCCCATGTTTTTGACATCGGTGGCATCTCCTGACAAAGTCCTTTGTATCTTCATACATTGTTGGCCAGAAAAATCCACTTTGCCAAATTTTAGCATGTGTCCGGAATGCTCCATAGTGTCCTCCATATAGCGAGGCATGGCATCTTTCCATAATTTGGGTAGCCTCAGCCATAGGAACACACCTTCTCAAGAGTCCATCAGCGCAGACTCGGAAAAGATATGGCTCATCCCAAAGGTGGAAACGACTATCGTGAAGTAACTTCCTTTTGTTTGCACCAGGTGGGACATAGCCTTTTACTATAAAGTTTACGATGTCTGCCTACCATGGATCTGCATGTGTTATCTTAAGTAGGGTGTCATCCCTTAGGTAGTCATTTATGGGAATCTCATCATGTGTTTCCTTATATTGAAGCCTAGACAAGTGGTCGGCTACAAAATTCTCAACTCCCTTCCTATCTCAGATTTCTATGTCAAAGTCTTGGAGTAGAAGAATCCATCGAATTAGGCGAGGCTTAGCATCTTTCTTAGTGAGGAGGTACTTGAGAGCAGCATGGTCTGAATAGATGATTATCTTTGCCCCCACTAAGTAAGATCTAAACTTGTCTATAGCAAAGACAACAACCAAAAGCTCTTTTTCAGTTGTAGTGTAATTAAGCTGTGGTCCAGACAAGGTTTTGCTAGCGTAGGATATGGCATAATGCTTTCTATCCTTGGTTTGTCCTAAAACGGCACCAACCGCAAAATCGCTAGCATCACACATGATCTCAAAAGGAAGATTCCAATCAGGTGGTTGGATAATCGGGGCTGAGATGAGTGTTTTCTTAAGAGTTTGAAAAGATTCATGACACTCATCACTAAAGATGAAAGGTGCTTCCTTAGCTAGGAGACTAGTTAAGGGTCTAGCAATTTGAGAGAAGTTCTTGATAAAGCGTCTATAGAACCCTGCATGTCCCAAAAAGCTACGGATTCCTTTCACATTCGTGGGAGGTGGAAGTTTTTCAATAACTTCAATCTTTGCCTTGTCCACCTCTATACCACGTTCGGATACTTTATGTCCTAGCACTATTCCTTCCTGAACCATAAAATGGCATTTCTCCCAGTTCAGGATTAAGTGCTTTTCTTCACATCGCTGCAAGACTCTATCTAAATTCTCCAAACAATGATCGAAGGTTTTGCCATAGACGGTAAAATCATCCATGAAAACCTCCCTGATCTTCTCAATCATGTCCGAGAAAATAGACATCATGCACGGTTGGAAAGAAGCTGGAGCATTGCACAATCCGATCGACATTCGTCGGTATGCATAAGTTCCATACGGGCATGTAAAGGTAGTCTTTTCTTGGTCATCTGGATGGATTGGGATTTGGTGATATCCAGAATAACCATCAAGGAAACAAAAGAAAGAGTGGTTTGCAAGCCGTTCCAACATTTCATCAATGAAGGGTAACGGAAAGTTATCTTTCTTTGTAGCCTTGTTGAGTTTTCGATTGTCAATACACATACGCCACCCAGTGACAATTTGTTGAGGGATGAGTTCATTCTTCTCATTCCTAACGACCGTCATTCCTCCTTTCTTTGGCACTACTTGGACAGGGCTAACCCACTCACTATGTGGCACAGGATAAATAATCCCAGCACGATAGAGTTTGAGGACCTCTTTCTTAACAACCTCTCGCATAGCATTGTTAAGTCTCCGTTTTGGCTCCCTTGAACGTGTAAAATTAGGATCAATAGGGATACGATGAGTGCAGAGAATGGGACTAATGCCCGTGAGATCTTCGAGAGAGTAGCCAAATGCTGATCTATGCCTTTCAAGAACAGTGACAAGTTGTTGTGTTTCATAATCGGAAAGCTTGTCACTGATAATTACTGGAGTGTTTGGGTTCTTATGCAAGAAGATATATCTAAGGCCAGAAGGAAGAGGTTTTAACTCTATCGAAGGAGGTGAAGGTTGTTCATTTTTGTCTAGCTCAACGGGTTCTACCAACTCTTCTTCTTCTTGAACAAAGTGTTCATGATTAAAGAATGGTTGGGCCATCTCATCTTGAGTCAGCATTAAGATCTCCTTAATAGGATCTGGTTCAAGTTTGGGTTCCACTATCATGTTAATTGATCTAGCAAGAGGAACAACAATAGTGGAATTCCCAACTTTGAAGTCTAAATGACCTCGTTGTGGTTGTTCTTGTAGAAGTTTCATGATTGATCTACCAATCAAGAGAGGAATCTCCGGTATGTCAGAAATGTGAAAATCTAGACATATTCCAGAGTCCTTGATTCTAACAGGAACTGCCCTTAATACCCCATGGCTTTCTAGAATTAATCCAGATGGACTTTGTAAAAGTTTTTGAGATGGGGTTATGGACTCGTTGGGATAAAGAGTGTCAGCTAACTCCTTAGAAATAACATTTATCCCAATATATGGATTGTAGTGGACCTTCCTAGGGGACCCTCTAATTTGGAACAGAAGAATGGTTGAAGGAGTGATGATTCGAGCTACATCAGGAGACAGCTCAGCTTCTGTTAGCCATTCATAACTCAGAATAGCCGAAAGGCTTTTGATGTGTTCTATGTCAACAGATTCTACTCTTAGAACAGATTGAGTGGTCCTTGCTAGAGGTCGTGTTTGGATAGGAAAATTTGAGGTGTTTCCATAATCTTCAAAAAGATCTTCCTCGAATTCAAAGGGATGCTCTAAAGGTGGTGGTTCATCATCCCTTAGTTGGTTTTGCATTCCCTTATCAGGAGGTTTCTCTACAACCAAATTAATGGATGGGTCAGGTGGAATTTCTAACTCGGTTGCAAGTTCCTCATCTTTTGGTTTAGGATTAGGCTCGACTTCTTTTTCTTCTTCAGGAAACTCATCATAAATGCCTGTGTAAGGGGTATTTTCAAGGATTCTTTCTAGGATGGCTCTCCCCTCATCTGTGAGTTTGTGTGTGAATGAGCCTCCTGAAGCAATTTCGAGGTGAAGAGCAGCTGCCTTGTTTAGACCACGATAAAAGTGGTAGTACAGTACATGGTCAGGCATGGAAAGGTTTGGACCAGAATTGGTAAGGCTTGTGAACCTAGCCCAAGCTGCTCCTAAAGTTTCCTTCTCTCTTTGTTTGAATGTAAGAATTTTGATTCTAAGGTCAGCGATTCGAAAAAGTGGGAAGAAAGCGAGACAAAAGTTGCCCCGAAGTTCATCCCAACTTCCATTAACGCCTCCTACAGAATGAGCAAACCACTTTTTTGCTCTTCCCAAAAGGGAGAACAGAAATAATTTCCATTTAAGGGTTTCTTGTGTCATGCCGGAAATAGATCGGCAAGAGCACAACTGCTCGAATTCTCTAAGGTGGGTGTATGGATCTTCATCTACTTGCCCAGAGAAGGGTTGCTCCTGAATCATGGCTATTAGATCAGGGCCGAGGTCGTAGCCATCTGTAAGAATTGGATGTGATGATGGTGGTGGCTCTAATAACTCGCCCTTTGGAGCAAAGAATTTATAGATAGGAGTGAAATCCAAGTGGTGTGGTGAAAATGGTAAGGTGAGTGTGGTAAAAAAGGAAAAGAAAAAGGATACACGGACGACTTGGTTCGAAACTAGCACAGCTACCGTTCCCCGGCAACGGCGCCAGAAAGCTTGTTGGGTATTTCAAACGCAAACAGAAAAATCCGCAAGCGCACGGATACCGATGTAGCCTTCACCGGGAGTATTCCAGAGTAACGATTTTCCACAGAGAACGTGAGTGTACTAATTAAGATTCAAGATCGCCCAAGGATAGCTATATAATTATTTTTGGTGTATGAGAGGAAGTTTCCTGAGAGTTCTCTAGTTGATCTAAGAATCAAGAATTACTTCAAAGATTATTTATATCGGGACATCAGAGCACTAACCACAGAAAGAGATGAGAAGGGGGATAGGAAGGTCTGACTACGGTCCTACAACACCGATCCGAACGAGGTGGAATACGTCGACCGTTAGGGCTGTCACTACCCTAAGGCTACCACAACAATCCACAGGATTGGGTGCAATTCTAGGTAATTGCAAGACTAAACACCATGTCTAATCTATTAATTACTACTCTAATGTTGCAAAGATTAGAGCACTTGATGCAAGCGGGAATCCAATAAATAACTTGAATGTAAATAAAAGTAATTAAAGAACTCAGGATTATGAATTGAAGAACCTGGAGAACGATGAAGAACGAACCAGTTGCTGCAAAAGTACAATGTTGAGGAAGATCCGACAGATCCGGCTCCTCCTCCGCTCTCCTCTTCTCTCTCCCTATTTTCTAGATTACAACTAGAACTAACTAGAACTAGAACTAGAGGAACTAGAACTAGAACTAGATGAGCTAGAACTAGATCTAGATGAACTAGAGGTAGAACTAGAAGAACTAGAGGGATCCTCTCTACTTGGATAAAGAATTGAAACCCTAGCTTTGATTCTGTAGAAGAGGTATTCTCTCCAGGGGCCAGGGGGCCTTGCTTATATAGTCTTTTCAGATGAATCTGGGCTGTCGGATCAAACCGACATTAATCGCACGGTTTTCCTTGGTCCCTTAGGTCGGTGGAGCACGATCCGTGAAGTTGAAGCTGATTGGTTACTGTTGATGCAAAAGCTGATCTGCAAACACAAAGGGCTAATACCCGATTTAAACGTTAAGGCGTGCCAGCCGATTTGACCTTACTATCGGCAAAGGTGATAACTCGAATACTTTGGTCCCGACAAAAGCGATGCGCCCGGATGTCACGGCCAAGAGGTATTCACGCGGAACTTGAGAACACGCCGAGCTTAAGTCGACGAATTCTTAAGAACTCGTAATGAAAAGGGAAAAAGTATGACGAAGTCGTCGAAATAGTAGATACTGGAATATGAGTAAAAACTGGTGTTTGATTGATTGATTGATAGATTTTACAAGGCCCTAAGGTCTATATTTATACCCTGCTCAAAGAGCTACAATCAGACACGACTAGAACTCGAACTCCAAATTACACAGAATCCGTATACAAAACGATTTAAATAACTAAGGAAAGCATAAAACTATCCCCGCATGATAAACTGCAACACCTCCACAACCGATCGGCAGCTTCCAGACTCTCCCTCCATATCATCGGCAGACTCCCCTGTCATAACCATCGGCAGACTCCCCTGTCGCAGCCATCGGCACAGATGCATCATCATCTATGGACTTAATCACGTCCAACCATCCTTCCATCGGCAACCATCTCCATCGGCAACTTCCCCTGTAGACCAATCACTACCGCCTTATCTTGCCGATCCACACTTTACCGATTATGGACACGTGCCCAAAAACGGTGTCAACACATGCCCCCCAATTTCGGAGTATGAAATTAATGCTCCGAAATTCTCTGCAGGAATGATGCCTCTTTCCACAATTAATGTTCCTAATCTGGCAACCGATAGCCTTAATCTGAACAACTCTGATCCTATCCTTCCGCAGATCCCCCGAAATCCTCAACTTCCCTAAATGGACATTTCCATTTTAGTCGCGCATCGGCAAAATTACCGTTACAGGGATTTCCCGATGTACTGACCAAGACACCCGTGTCTTATCTTTCCAAACGGCTATCTCTACTTTATTCTCTCATCGACAATATGACCGTTACAAGATGCTGCCGATGGACCGACCAGGAGATCCCACACAGTAAAATATCTTTGGATAATGACCGCTTCCTGTCAAATCGCTTGCACAATCCCTTGATTACCGTGCGAACAGTTACCATATCTTCTTGAGTACCCTCGGATTTCACAGATACGGCGAAGAGATAAGTCAATTTTGCCCTCGCCCGTTTTGTCCTACAAATAGTTCATTCTTGGGTACTCCTTCTCCATCACATCATTCCACCACCACAACTTCCCTTTTCCAGCGGCGGCGCCTTTCAAGGTTTCCAAGGTCCCCGACGAAGCCTCTTCTCCACCAACTCCAGAGCCCTCGATCGCCCTTCCGTGGCAAGATGGCCGTCAACTTCATTGTCCTGGAGGTCAGTTCTTCGTGCCATCTCTTGTACTTTTCTTGCACCTCTGTTCATCCGCAATCTACCTTACTGAACACATTTTTTTTCTCTTTGTATTTTTTTATCTCCAAAACCACTAGGAATTGGCTAACAAAATTGTCATCCCCACCGATCAACCACACCTCCAATGCCTTGGCCCGCTAGGGGATCCAGATCCAACCGACATCATAAACGTAGAAACCAACAGGATCCCTTTCAGAGCAGAGAATTTTTCTTTGGATCTATGGAAGGATACCTTTCGTTCCTGGCCCAGCCCTACCGTAGGGTGGAAGGATTGGTTCTTGAGGGTCAGCAACTCCAATGAAGTCCAGTGGGGCGAGAGAAAGCTAGATCAATGCATTAGGCTGTCCATTGTTGATATGCATAGAAACGAGTCATTGCTGATAGCTGCATCATACTTCTAGTCAGACACACTCAATGCCTTTGTCTTTGGCCACGGCCCTGTTTCCCCTACTCTTGCCGATGTGGCTATGCTTACCGGCCTGGATGTGTCCTCTGCCGATAGCACTCATTTTTTCGACACCAAGCCCAGTGCCAAAGTAGAAACCCGTTCCATCGGCGGCTGGTCAGGGTATATTCAGAAATACAGACGGACAGGCCCTGTCAACGTAAAAGAGCAGACCTGCTTCCAGAACATGTGGCTAGATAAGTTCGTGTTTTGCGGGCGATCGGCAGGACCGACCTCGGTCCACTTAGCGGCAGCTGAAAACCTAGCCAATGGTGGCCGATTTCCCCTCGGCCGATACCTGCTTGGTGCAGCCTATCACCTCCTTCACCAAGTGACTAGGAAACTCTTGCTTGGTCAGTCTATCGACAACTTGGGAGGTCCCTGGTGGTTTATCAACATGTGGCTCAATCTCCACCTGCACAAGCGCCTTGAGTTTGACCTGTTCGCACAGCGTTTCCCAAGGGACATAGCCGAGAACCACGTGCTGGACGAGGAAGAATCAGCAACACGTGCCCCCCTGAACTTTGGTGAAGCCGTCATAGTTCTCCCCGGCTCAGGGGGCAATGCAGACCAGGTTAGCCGATTTTTCTAGACTTTGTATGAAGGTTTGACCAGAGATGAGCGAGCATGGTTAGCTTACGACGACCCAGACTCCATGTTTCCTTTAGTCTTTAACCCATTCAATGAGGCTCTTGATACGGATCATGAAGTAAAGATGGCACTGATCACTCCTAGAGCTATACCGGTGAATTTCTTCGGCAGTGGGAAGAATTCCATCCAGACCTATGAGTTCTACAACCCATCGGCATTAGCCCGTCAATTAGCTTTCGGCCAGCTGCTGATTGCTCTCTGTTACGCCGATGTAATAAAACCCAGGGAAGCCATCACCAGTGTCCTTGAATGGAGCCGAGTAGCCCAGTTGCCATCAAGTGCCGATACAGACGTAGACCTGTCAGAGTGGGTCCCAGCTGCCTTCATCACCCAGGCGTACAAACAATGGTGGGCAGAATGGAAGGAGCATCTATTCTACAAATCGGCCCTCACATACCGCGGCATGATCGACCCCGAATACGAAGTTCCCGATGACACCGTAAGTATTTTCAAACCGATGTTTCAATTCTCTCAATTTTATTTCCATCGGCAATTGACCCTTTGTGACTTTTTAGGTCGATAACACTCCTCCATCGGTCAGTAGGAGCGGCAAGCTGATTGATCTTTCTGCATCAGGTCCAATCTCTTCAATCGGCCATAACGCTCCCACCCTGGCCGCCATCGTGCATCGAGGCATTCGCCTCAAGAAGGTCACCACCAGGAGAACTTAGACATCCCCATCGGTAGCTGCTTCCACTCTAGCACAGGCTTTCAAGGTAACTGTTAAACTGATCTTATTCTCATATCGGTTACATTAGCACTCACAAATTCTCCTTTCTGTAACAGCAAACCAGTGCATCGGTAAGAACCAAAGACAAAGGTGCCGATGCCCCCCAGTCCAGCCAGCAGAAGAGAAAAGGTGCCAAGAGTACCAGGGCACAAACCAAGCACCAAAAAGTAGCGACTCCTCCTCCTCCTCCTCCGGTATCTCCCATTCCGGTGGAATCCTCTCCTTCTCCCCCAGAAACAGAGACTCAGCAAGTACCATCTCCTCAACCGCAAGAAGCATCGCAAGCGGAAGAACTCCAGCAAGAAAACATATCAGCCGATGTGCCTGAACCAACTGCCGATCCAGCAGGTTCCATTATAGCATCAATGGTCTCTTCCATCCAGACAAGAACTGTTCCTCCACAAGGTAATACATTTTATTTCTGCCGATAAACTTATTCCTTTTCGGTCTTATAACCCCCTCTGTTAATTTTCAGCTGACGTAGCTCCATCGGCAACTCTGGCCGATCAACCCGTGGCCCCATCGACGTCCTCCAGTCAAAGGCGAGAGATTGCCTTGAAACAAGTAAGCTATCCAATCTCTATCAATATTATTTGCCAATGCTCTGATCATAGAATGACTTACTTTGTCTTCCTTTTCAGGAACAGGATTCCCCTGACAGCCTATTCTCCTTTGCCATCGATATGTCCGAAGAAGAAGGTGAAGAAGCAAGCTCCTCCCAAGCAGTGGGAATCACATCGGCAGAGATCAGGGCTAAGCTGGAAGAATTGTCAGCTCTCCTTCATCAAGACATGGCTCAACTGGTCGATGACTCTGACCCGGCCAAGGTTTTGTTCAAGGCTCTCAGAGGCCAGATTCCTGCCGATGCCGAAGAAGTCCTCTTCCAGGCCGCACATCTGGAGAGTCGTCAGCTGCAGTACCAGAAGGCTGCCCGGCGCCTTGCCGATAGAGCTGCTCAGACCCAGCTTTCTGAGGAGATGATGAAAGAGAAGCTCCTGACCGATGAGAAGCACAAGACCATCGGTACCTTGAAGTCATCAGGAAGCACACTGAAGCAGAAGATCTTCGACCTATCGGCAAGACGAGAGGCCCTGTTGGCAGAACTTAAGCAGGTAGAGGATGCCCTATCTCAGGCCCAACAGGAAGAGACCCAACTGCCAGAGACCATCAAGCTTCTTGAGCAAGAACGAAACGCCCATGGTCGCAAAGCACTGCAACTGAAGAAGAAACTGAAGCCGATAGAAGGTTCTGCCGATGAAGACGTCAAGGAAATAGAAGCAGCCAACCAGATTCGCCTACGCGCTATATCGGCCATCCAAGCGCTGCTAAGTACGTGAGCTCTTCATCGGCAACACACCTGTCTCTTCCTGCTCTTCAGCTTTCTTGATATTTAGTCTAGCCGATAAGACTGTTATCGGCATCTTTTGAAACATTAAGTCCAGCCCCAGACATACTTTGATCCAGCCGATAGGAGTGTTATCGACATTTAAACTTTCATGCATCGACCCATATGCTGGGGTAGTATTTCTTTAGATATTTGCCATTTAATGCTCTTGGAAATTCAACTCCTTCGAGAGTCTCTAAAATGTAGGCATTACCAGGAGCCGATCGATTTATCCGATAGGGACCTTCCCAATTAGGAGACCACTTGCCAAACTTTGAACTTTTAGTCCCGATCGGTAGGATTAACTTCCATACCAAGTCTCCATTGGCAAATTCCTTAGCCTTTACCTTTTTATCATACCATCTGGCAACTCTTTTCTTATTCTCTTCTATACTCATCAAAGCCCTTAACCGATGCCCCGCTAGATCGTCCAACTCGTCTGTCATCAAAGTAGCATAGTCATCGGCAGCCAATCGATCTTGAAAAGATAGTCGCCTGGATCCAGTCTTAACTTCCCAAGGTAATACCGCATCATGTCCATACACCAACTGATAAGGTGAAACCTTGGTCGACCCATGACAAGCCATTCGATAGGACCATAAAGCTTCATTTAACAACGTGTGCCACCTTCTAGGATTTTCTTCAATCTTCCGCTTAATAAGATTAATAATTCCTTTGTTAGACGCCTCGGCCTGCCCATTGGCTTGAGCATAGTAAGGAGAAGAATTTAACACTTTAATCCCCATACCGATCGCGAACTCATCAAACTCCCCTGATGTAAACATAGTGCCCTGATCGGTAGTAATTGTTTGAGGAATCCCAAATCGGTAAATAATATGCTCTTTCACAAAATCAATCATATTGGCCGATGTGACTTTCTTCAAAGGAATAGCTTCAACCCATTTAGTGAAATAATCGGTGGCAACTAGAATAAACTTATGCCCTTTACTAGATGGCGGATAAATCTGGCCGATCAAATCAATAGCCCATCCTCGGAACGGCTAGGGTTTTATAATAGGATTCATAGCCGACGCAGGTGCCCTTTGAATATTACCAAACTTTTGGCATCCTTGACACCCTTTGAAATATTTAAAACAATCTTCAAGTATGGTCGGCCAATAATATCCATTCCTCCTAATCATCCACTTCATTTTGAAAGCCGACTGATGCGCTCCACATATCCCTTCATGGATTTCCCCCATCAAACTTCTAGCTTCATCATCACTCAAGCACTGGAGAAGAATCCCATCAATAGTTCGGTAGTACAATTCATCTTCGAGGAGCACATACTTAGTGGCCTGAAACCGAACTCGACTATCAACTCTCTTAGACGGATCTTTCAAATAATCAACGATTTCTTTCCTCCAATCATCGGCACCAATTGCCGATATTGCATCAATCATAGGTTGATATCCCGAAGCATGCTGACCCAACTGATTGGCCTCTTCATTATGTAACCGAGGAATATGCTCCAACCGGAAATCCCTAAATTCCTTCAACAATTGCATACTCCGCTCGTAACAAGTTATGAGAACTTCACTTCGGCATTCATAGCTTCCAACTAATTGATTTATAACCAGCATAGAATCTCCGAAGACCTCAACAGTATCAGCATGAACTTCCCTTAACAATTCCAATCCTTTTATTAAAGCTTGATATTCAGCCTGATTATTCGTCGACGTGGCAACAATCGGCAAAGAAAACTCATACTTCCTTCCCCGAGGGGAAATCAACACTATACCGATTCCTGCCCCCCGATCACATGTAGATCCATCAAAGAACAACGTCCAAGGTACAATTTCCAAGGTTTCCACTGCGCCGCAATGTTGAGTCACAAAATCCGCCATAATCTGCCCTTTAATGGCTTTAGCCGATTCATATCGCAGATCGAACTCCGACAGTGCCAGAATCCACTTACCGATCCTGCCACTCATAATCGGCATGGATAGCATGTACCGGACTACATCATCCTTGCAAATAACAGTGCATTCGGCCGATAACAAGTAGTGCCTCAACTTGATACAAGAGAAATATAAGCACAAGCACAGTTTCTCAATAGCTGAATACCTGGTCTCAGCATCAATCAACCTCCTGCTTAAATAATAAATTACACGCTCCTTCCCTTCAAACTCTTGAATTAAAGCCGAACCGATGACCATCCCATCGGTAGACAGATACAACCTGAAGGGCTTCCCTTGCTGAGGTGGAATTAGAACTGGAGGATTCACTAAATAATTCTTGATTTCATCCAGAGCCAACTGTTGTTCTTTCCCCCAAACAAATTCTTGATCGGCCTTTAGCTTAAGAAGAGGACTGAAAGCACGAATTTTACCAGACAAATTAGATATAAATCTTCTGATAAAATTTACCTTGCCGATCAAGGACTGGAGCTCGGTCTTGTTGGTAGGGGCCACTATCTTATTGATGGCATCAATAGATCTTCTACTTATTTCAATCCCCCTTTGATGCACCATGAAACCAAGAAACTGCCCTGCCGATACACCAAATGCACACTTGTTGGGATTCATTTTCAAACCATGCTTCCTTGTGCACTCTAACACCTTTCGTAGATCGGCAAGATGCTTTGCGAAGTCTTCAGATTTAACCACCACATCATCAATATAAATTTCCACCAGCTTGCCGATGAATTCATGAAATATAAAATTCATGGCCCTTTGATACGTAGCACCAGCATTCTTTAAACCAAAAGTCATGACTATCCATTCAAACAATCCAACATGCCCAGGACATCTGAACGCAGTCTTTGGAATATCTTCTTCAGCCATGAATATTTGGTTATATCCTGCATTACCATAAAGCTGATTATCCGATGTCTTGCCGCAGCGTCAACCAGCAGATCGGCAAAAGGCATTGGGTATCCATCCATCGGCGTAGCTTTATTGAGATTCCTGAAATCAATGCATACCCGAAGCTTCCCATTCTTCTTGTAGACCGGAACAACATTGGAAATCCATTCGGCGTACCGACACTGCCGAATAAACTTAGCTTCAATAAGTTTGGTGATTTCGGCCTTGATGTCAGGAAGGACATTAGGATTACATCGGCGAGCTGGCTGCTGATGTGGCCGAAACCCGGACTTGATAGGTAACCGATGTTCAACAATTGATCGGTCTAAACCAGGCATCTCAGTATACTCCCAAGCAAAGCAATCTTTATATTCCTTTAACAACTCAGTTAACTGTTGCTTACACTCAGAATCTAACTTAGCACTAATAAAATTAGGCCTAGGTTTATCACCATTACCTATATCTACTTCTACTAGATCATCAGCCGATGTGAATCCCTGGCCTAACTTTCCATCATCGACGAACCTATCCATCAAAAACCTTCGTCAGAACTGACTGCCTGGATCGGTGGAATCTCGTAATCGGCAACCTTGAGAAAATCCTTTTCCCAAATCTCCCCTGAAATACACCTAGTCCTTTCATAGGTGTCTGCCTCTGCCGATGCGATGACATAAGAAGAATCCCCTGGGACAATTTCAATCTTGTCACCTACCCACTGGACCAAGCATTGGTGCATTGTAGATGGGATACAACAATTGGCATGAATCCAATCTCTTCCCAACAGTAAGTTGTAAGCACCCTTTCCACTGATCACGAAGAAGGTTGTCGGCAAGGTTTTGCTGCCGATAGTCAATTCTACACATACTGCCCCCTTGACCGGGGACACATTCCCTTCAAAGTCTTTAAGCATCATATCGGTCTTGGTTAAATCCTGATCCCCTTTTCCAAGCTTCCGATACACTGCATATGGCATGATGTTAATAGCAGCCCCTCCATCAATTAGAACCTTGGTTATTGGCTGCCCATCAACCCTTCCTTTGACAAACAGAGCCTTGAGATGTTTCCTTTCATCATCGGCAGGCTTCTCGAAAATAGCTGTCATCGGATCTAGAGCTAACTGAGCTATTTGGTCGGAAAACTCCACCTCATCATCATTGGATGGTGCAAGGAACTCCATCGGCAACATAAATACCATGTTGACATCTGCCGATGGACCTCCCCCCTCAGGATCTGATCGTTGTTGATCCCCAGACTGTCTAGAGTTCTCCCCTTTGCTCAACTCTTCTCGCCTTTCGCGCTGCAATATTCTCTTTTGAGTCCTAGTCAATCCCTCCGGACACCAGGGAGGAAGTTGCTGCTGGCTTCCCGACGGGCGATGATTCCCCCTGGACTCTACCCGATATGTATTAGCATCCCTGCAAAATATGAACTCATCGGGAATCCGAGCATTAGCCATCCCTTCAAGTTCTTCTTGGTTCCTGGGAAAATATTGAACACGATCGCCAAGCCTATCGTGCACGCTGAGCCTGCCCCCCAGCCGATTGTGAACAGATGCTCTCCCCTTAATCGGCCCATTGAAACGCCGATCATTATCGTGATAGCGCCGATCGGATCTATCATACCGATCATAACCGTTGCACTCAGGACAATCTCTGATAGTTGGAAGCTTGATATTTTCCTCCCAACAGTGAATGAAGAACGGGCAATTCCAGATCGGGGAGGTCTTCCTGAGCTAGTTCCTTCCTGGACTAAGCCTCTTCCTTTGGCATCGGCAGTAGTGACTTGATGCTGATGATCCACCAATGCACTTCTTTCAGCTGCCTCTGATGTCAAGACCTTGGCCTTTCCCTTAGCATCCAGCGTGTTCGTTGGGAAAGGATGTTGATCAATCTTCATCGGCTTCTGGGTCTTGGAACTATCAAACTTGATTCTCCCAGATTCTATAGCCGTTTGCAACTGTTGTCTAAAAACCTTGCACTCATTGGTGCCATGAGAAGTTGCATTGTGCCATTTGCAATATTTCATCCTTTTTAATTCTTCAGCCGATGGGATCACATGATTAGAGGACAGCTTGATCTGACCTTCCTGAAGTAGAAAGTCAAATATCCTATCGACTTTAGCAGTGTCGAACGCGAACTTCTCTAGTTCTTTATGTCCAAAAGGACAAGACATCGGCTTCTTATTTTTTACCCACTCTGCCAAGCCGATGACTGGTTCCTCATCTGAATCTGAGCTTGTTGCTTCATCAATGAACGACACCTTTTTGTTCCATGCTCTCTTGGGTTCAAACAGCTTGATGTCTTGATCAGAGATTCTCTGCACCAGATGACTTAAGCATTCAAACTCCTGAGATGCATACTTGTCCCTGATGTGTGGCAACAAACCCTGGAAAGCCAAATCGGCTAGCTGCCGATCATCCAGAACCAGACTATAGCACTTGTTCTTGACTTCCCGTATCCTCTGTACAAAGCTTTCAACCGATTCATCATTACATTGCCTTAATTTGACCAAATCGGTGATCTTCTTCTCATGGACCCCAGAAAAGAAGTATTTGTGGAATTGTTTCTCCAGATCGGCCCAAGTAGTTACTGAATTGGGAGGTAATGAGATAAACCAAGTGAAAGCCGATCCAGACAATGATGATGAGAATAAGCGAACCCTTAATTCGTTCCTGTTACCAGCTTCCCCGCATTGGATGATGAACCTATTGACATGCTCCATAGTCGACGTGTCATCCTGCCCAGAAAACTTAGTAAAATCCGGTACCTTGTACCGATGCGGAAGCGGGATCAAATCATATGCGGGAGGATACGGTGTCCGATAAGAGTAAGTATTGACTTTGGGTTTTATCCCGAATTGGTCACTCATTACTTCAGCAATCTTATCGGCCCAATAAGCATCGGCATCTTGCCGATGGGGCGGTTGCGGATCGGGCGCTTGTTGGTAATCCTCCACGCGTCGGTGTGGTGCACGATCTGTATGAAACATAGGGTTAATCATCTGACCCCCAATCTATGGACCACCAAACTGCTGCGCACCAATCTGTTGTCCACCGATCTGCTGCCCAAGGTTCATTGGCTGGTTGGGGATCCCCTGATTCTGGAATCCAGGGTAGATCTGGCCTTGTTGGAACCCTGTAGCCTGATGATTCTATTGGGGCGTTTGTGGAAAAACTTGCTGCCCAAGCCATCCACTATTGGCATTCATCGGCATAGGTCCTGCCGATGACTGGTAATTGGGCATTATCATGGAGTTGACATACCCTGGTTGAACCACAGACCTCTGTTGCATCAGCATCGAGTCTGCCGATGCGTTAGGCATCTGAAACGTTGGAGCTTGAGAATTCCTAGTGTAAGGTCTTGCAGTAGTAGTTGTAGTATACTGGGGACTTTGGTTCATCGGCATACTGGGAGGTGCCGATGCCATAGGAGTCTTGCCTCTCATATCAGTTGTCTGCGACGTACCCGGTGTTAACTCTGGAGGCATACCATAACCCCACCAGTTCGGAGGAGGAGTCAATCCCGACATTGCCGATGCCATCAGATCTGTAGCGAGTTTGATCTGTCCATCTGAAATCTGTGGATTGGTTGTCATCGGCATAGATTGTGCATTAGTGACTCCCAACGTGCTCGGAGGCGTAGTAGCCTCTGTGCCCGCAGCAGCCGTGGCAGCCGATGGAGCCGTGACCACTGGCGATCTTGGTTGATGGTAGGCAGGGCCCGTATAATTTGGTGGCAATTGTCCTTCTTTGAAAGTTCTAGCTACGGCGTTGAAAACCGTATTGGACAGCACACCAGCTTGGTTGATTAGAGCACGGTTGATAGCACTGTCAACCATCTCTTGAAGTTTACCAGGATTGGATTCAAAAGTAACCTGCTGTGGTGTCGGCAGCGCATCCTTCTGGATCACCTCATCGCTCCTGTTTATGCTGAAGGACCTCAGGCATTGCTGCTTGTAATCCTCCATGGCCTTAGCAATAGCTTGCTTCTGCTCATCCTTGAGACTATCTTCTGTCACGGGAATAACATTCTCCAAGTCGAACTCAGTATTCGACATGTTGATCTTGATCTTGAATCTATCCCACTGGGCGTGCCAAAAGATGTGTTGATGCAAAAGCTGATCTGCAAACACAAAGGGCTAATACCCGATTTAAACGTTAAGGCGTGCCAGCCGATTTGACCTTACTATCGGCAAAGGTGATAACTCGAATACTTTGGTCCCGACAACAGCGATGCGCCCGGATGTCACGGCCAAGAGGTATTCATGCGGAACTTGAGAACACGCCGAGCTTAAGTCGACGAATTCTTAAGAACTCGTAATGAAAAGGGAAAAAGTATGACGAAGTCATCGAAATAGTAGATACTGGAATATGAGTAAAAACTGGTGTTTGATTGATTGATTGATAGATTTTACAAGGCCCTAAGGTCTATATTTATACCCTGCTCAAAGAGCTACAATCAGACACGACTAGAACTCGAACTCCAAATTACACAGAATCCGTATACAAAACGATTTAAATAACTAAGGAAAGCATAAAACTATCCCCGCATGATAAACTGCAACACCTCCACAACCGATCGGCAGCTTCCAGACTCTCCCTCCATATCATCGGCAGACTCCCCTGTCATAACCATCGGCAGACTCCCCTGTCGCAGCCATCGGCACAGATGCATCATCATCTATGGACTTAATCACGTCCAACCATCCTTCCATCGGCAACCATCTCCATCGGCAACTTCCCCTGTAGACCAATCACTACCGCCTTATCTTGCCAATCCACACTTTACCGATTATGGACACGTGCCCAAAAACGGTGTCAACAGTTACTGTAGCTGGGCGGGCACCCAAGGGGGGAGGGCGGGCGCGGCACGTTAATATCTCTATGTAAACCCGACATGTGGGCCTTTCTTTCATATTTCCTGATAACCCCCTGCAGAAATAGACAAACACCAAAACTCGTGGAATTCTGTCAGATAAAACCCTAAGTCTAGGTGTTGGCTGCATATAAGTCCTTTTCCATGATTAGTTGACGGTTAAATGTGAGCATTAAGGACCGTCAACAATGATATGAGAGACGCAGTATTGAAATATGTAATTGCTCTTCTAAATAAATAATGAATGGGATCTGCAAGCGCACAGATTAATACCGATGTAGCATTTTAACCTGGAAGTATTCCAGGTATCGTTATTTATATTTTTTACCACTGGGAAGGGATTAGCAACCATCAATGTTGATTATAGAATGGATTATGAGATTGAGTATCTATCATTGCATGTATAATTGAGAACATTTATCTAACTCTTCCATACAGGGATAAGTGTCACATAAAAGATATATGAAGTAATGAATAGTGACAAAGATAATTAATCTGATCAGCATAACTTAGCCACGTAATAAATATGATAAGCACCTCAATTAGATACTCTAGAAAGTCATTAGCATGGTATTAGAACGAACTACAAGAATATTTCCTAAGTTATTCTCAACTATATAGTCTAGCATTATCATAGTTAGTGCAAGCATACTTAGCAATCATTGCGAGACAAGACTACGCCCATGCATAGTGATATTAGCAAGGTAAATGAGAAACATAGCAATCACTCCTCTGTAATAATGTTGCTCTGCCAGCCCAATACACGAGAGGGGGACTATATAAGAATCAATGAAGCTATCACTATCACGAACTACCCCGCGATCTGGCATATTGGGTACAATCGCAGATAAATACGGTATAAGCACCACGCCTACACAATATCTATCATTTACCCATGGATCCGATGGATAAACGCTATATGATCCTAAACATGTATATAGATCCAATCTAACTAAGCCAAGTATATAACTATGATAAACTAAGAACAATATAATCTTGAATATAAACAAGTAGAGCAAAGTCATAAGCAATATATTGAAGTAGAACAAAGTCATATTCATAATATTGAAGAACAAAGATGATTAGAAGAACAATTAGAGAATTACTAAGAATCCTCTTGATAGATCCGGAAACCAATCAAAGATTGACTCCTTCTAGTTCTAATCCTATGTAGCTATGCTAATCTAGATATCTAATTGATGTGGTGGCTCTAGGCTTGATCAGAGGCTTCTTCTCTCTTGAGGAATAATGAATTAGGGTTGAGAGGCTCACTCCTCCAGGGGCCAGGGGGTCTGGTTTTATAGTCCCTTCAAGTGAATATGGGCCGTTGGATCAAACCAACATAGATTGAACGGTTATCCTTGATCCTTTAGGTCGGTGGAGATTGGTCCCGAAAGAGAGTCCTGATCCAACTCTAGGAGGGGGCGGGCGCCCAGGTCAACTGGGCGGGTGCCCAGTGCCTGGCCCCGTTTGGCCTCCGCTTCCTTCCCGTGGCTTCTGGAGTCTTCTAGATGTAATATAAATTCGCGGCACGTTGATATCTCTATGTAATCCCGACGTGTGGGCCTTTCTTCCGTATTTCATGATAACCCCCTGCAGAAAAAGACAAACACCAAAACTCGTGGAATTCTGTCAGATAAAACCCTAAGTCTAGATGTTGATTTCATTTGGATCCTTTTCTTTGTTTATTTGACAATTAAATTTCATACTTGAGGACCGTCAACAAACTCCCCCAAGCTTACCTCTTACTCGTCCCTAAGCAAGTATAATCTCAGCGATGGATTAGAAGTTATTGCAATATCTTTAAAAATTGACGGTACACATGCTTTTTAAATAAGATCTCATCTCTGAGTTAGAGTAAACTGTCAAGACTTAAAACTTATTCATTTTACCTTTCACCATGGGACTTGTAACCGTCTCTTTTGTCTTGAGTAGTTAAAAGATAGAACAGTCTAGTCAAGTGCCATGTCTCTTATTCTTGATCAGCTATAGCTCTGAAGTTTTTGCAGATTTTGAAATAAAACTCAAAGATTCCTTGTATGACTCTCTCAAATCTCTCTTTTGTGGTATTTCTGGATCCTTACCAAGGCAGTGATGGTATATGCCTTCTCTCAAAATATGTAGTATTTGTGGTATAAAGCATAGTGACATTGCCTTCTCTCTCACCCTACTCTAATAAGGCTTTAATATCTGGAGCTCATAGGTGGGAGATAAAGTATACATACTTACAAGACATGTATTGCATAGTCAAACCAGGGATCCAAAGAAACAAATCAATAAGCCAAATCAAGATGTGCATTTGTGGCGAATGAATGGTATATGGTGATGATGGTGATAACAATGGTGGAAGTCTAATTCTTTTGCTCTTTTGAGGGGATACATACCTTGGTTGTTTTTTTGAAACATTTTGAGGAGAATGAGATTCTCTTCTTTTTTTTCTCTCAGGTGGGTATCTTGTACCCCTAATTCTACTGTCGGACACTTGTCCATTTTTACCTCTCGTCTCACTTTTTCTTTTCTTTCGAGGTTCCGGGCACTTGCCCCTTTTTATTTCCTCGTATCTCCTTTTTTTCTCTTTTTTTAGAGCACTCATCTCTTGAAATAATATAGCAAGTGGTAGTAACCAAGATAACTCAAGCTTTTATTTCACAGGGGAAAAACAGAAATATTTTTGGCCATTCTCTCCCGGATTAGGAGTAGAATGTTTTTAGGTGGTTTCTAGAGATGGAAATGGGTGAATGTATGTAGATGCGTACTTCCAGAGTAGAAGCAGCATATGTGGGTGAACGTGCAAGTGAATCTTGATTTAACCACATGACAAGCTCCTAAGGGTCTACACAGCTTGACCACACTCAATGCTCATAAGCAGTAAAAAGTAAATGTGCGGCTCAGAGTCTAGCAAGCATGTATATATGGCTATGGTAGGAATTTAAACTCTCATCATACAGGAACTCATCATGCGATATTTTAAAGATTTTCAAAGATAAAATTCTCTAGAATTCTAGCATCTCTAGGAACAGATAAACAGCACCTCAACCGTCCCATATCATATCCGTTAACAACTTAGACTTCAGATCAAGTTTTCTTCCCACAAGTTCAGGTTTAGAGCAAGCTTTAAATTATAACAGTTATGCCTAAACTTGAGAGAGAACTTCAAATTTTAAAAATTAGGCAGAGCAACTATTCATCATATCCATGCTAGAGTTTTATTATTAAGATTCAGTTTAGCATAGCCACTTTATTTATTTATTAAACAAACTAAGCATAAGATATATATATAAATAAAAGCATAAAATCTTTATTTGGTTTTTCCTGGTTATGTATATTTAATATTTTAATATAGTATAAGTATAAGGATAGATAGAAATACTTAGCGGGATAAATGGGGGTGCTCTCCCCCAAGCTAAATTTTGACGTAATTTCTCTTGATGTATCTAGCAGGTGGCAGAGGTGTATTTGAAAGTCGGCAGTATCTTGACAGCGATTAGAATGTCCTCTATCTGCTAGTCTTCTCGATTCTTAAATTCTGTGGAGCTCAAATAGACAACAAAGCTTGGTGGAACTGATTAAGTGTTAGCATAAATATCTAGCCTTTATCATGTTGAGCCTCCTCAATAAATGTTACTCCCTATTTTTATATTTTCATTTTATAAAGTAGAAAAGAAATTTTTATGCCACCATAGTGAATGCACTTATGGGTTTCATGCCACTCGTATACTCACATGGGGCTTACTGTTTTTTTAACATTTTTATTTTCTTTTTAAGATAGTACGAACTTGATTAACTAGGTAAACTATTTAAAATAATTGAAAGCGAAAGGATAACTACCAAGTTTACCTGTTGGCAAGACGTTCGGTGTTTTTAAGTCCTCCGAACGGGACTCTCCGTTTTCTCAATTGTCCTGGGATTCGTTGGGTGGCGGAGTCGGTACTTCCGGCGGCGCCTCTTCTTCATGTATAGTTATCTTCTCTTTCCATACCTGACTCGGTGCTACGGTCTCCTCTGGATAATTTTGTTTAAACTGTATGTCTTCAGACCTTACCACTTCTCCTTCATAGTCTGCCCACCCGTCCTTGATGATTTGCCTCCTCTGGTTGTGGTTGCGCTGTTTCCTGACCTGCTTAGAGTCTTCAACGATATAGTTAGGGTCAGTAAAATAGCGGCGTACCTTTTCTGAGGGGAAGTGCATATGGACTTCTCCAGTTCCAATGTAGATAATTGCTTTAACAGTGCTGAGGAACGGTCTTCCAAGGATGATGGGTGGATCATACTCGTCTTCTCCCATGTCAATAACCTGAAAGTCTATGTAGACAAAATGATCGTCTATTTTGACTGGGACATCAGTCACTATTCCTTTAACTTCTCGAAACGTCAGATCTGCCATCTGGAGCTGAATGTATGTTGGTTTTAGGGGCATGGTTCCGAACAAGAGCCGATAGGTGACTACGGCCATTATGTTGACACCTGATCCGGTGTCGCAAGTCGTCTTGTAGAAGTTGTATCCATTTATGGAGCAGTAGATGCTTGGCATTCCGGGGTCATCCTTCTTGGTCAAAAACGGTGACTTAAGTTGATGATCTTGACCTCCATGAACTGCAGTGACCATCTTAGCTGACTCGGTCCACACTTGCTTGTTCTTGTTCCTCCTGTTGGTCCTCTTCTTTGGTTCACGTCTGGATTGATCTGGGATTTGTGTAGTCTTGTTCTTGAAGGAAAACGTCTCCTTCTTCCCTTTGATGTAGAAACTGATCTTGGCAGCACTAGCGTAGATGATAGCTCCCGAGGTGTTCAAGAATAGCCTCCCTAAGATGATGGGTTCCCTCTCATCATTACCGGTCTCCATCACCATGAAGTCTGCTGGGGCATATAAGGTACGAACTCGGACACAAAGGTTCTTCAACATTCCTTTTGGAAAACTTATCGTCTGATCTGCAAACTGCAAACACATAGTTGTTTCTAATAAAGGATATGTAAAGAATTTTGCATAGAGTACCCTAGGTATAATGTTGACGCTAGAGCCAAAGTCACAGAGTGCTTCTGGGACGTCCATCATGCCGATGGAGATCGGGATGATGGGGCGTCCTGGATCGCCTCTCTTGACCGGCAGAAGGTCAGTAGTAACTTCAGTGACGGGGTTACTCTAGTAGTTACCTGCATCAAACATGTCTACAAGATTTGCAGATTCTAGTCCTTCCGGTTGTGATGGTATACCGGGGTTAGTAGCAAGATCAGCAGCAGCTATTTGATTTAATTGAGATTCAATCATTTTATTAAAGCTAATTTGATTCTTGATGGCAGTAGAGAAATTATCCATTTTGTTATTTATATTTTCTAACATTTTATCATTAGATGCCAATTTCTTAAATAGGTTATCCATTAGCTTTCCTTGATTAGACACTAACTCTCTCAAAGGTGGAATATTATTATTATTGTTGTAAGAATTGTTACCTTGATAATTACCTAAGTAGTTAGGCCTTTGTTGATTCCAACCTTAATTTTTGTTGAGGACGGTTGTAGTAGTTGTTGTTATTGTTGTTGATGTAGTTCACATCCTCAAGTATCTCAGGGCAGTGATTGCCTGAGTGTCCAGTATCTCCATGCTCCTCACAAGTCATGTGAGAGTCATAGACGTGCATAACTTCTTTCTTATCTCCAGCTCTATTATCGAGCTTCTTCATGAGCAGGTCTAGCTTTGCAGACAGCATGTCTACCTCCTTGAGCTGATGCATACCTCCACCTCTCTTGCGTGTCTGGGTCCTTTCTTCATTCCCGCCTTGGTTGGACGCCATCTTCTCCACAAGAGCTGTGGCTTGTGATATGGTGAGTGATAGGAATGCTCCTCCAGCTTCAGCATCCATGGTCTCTCGGGCACTGTTGCCGAGCCCATGATAAAATGTCTGCATCAGTAGCCAACTCTCCATTCCATGATGGGGACATTCTAGGATGTAGTCTTGGAAGCGCTCCCATGCTTCTGGAACAGATTCATCATGTTGTTGCTGAAAACTTGTAATCTTCCCACGGAGAGCATTGGTCTTGCCCATGGGAAAGAACTTAGCCAGGAAGTTTGTTGAGCAGAGTGCCCATGTAGTATTCTTCTCCTTTGTAGCGTAGAACCACTGCTTCGCTCTTCCTAAGAGTGAGAATGGGAAGCGCACGGATAATCCGCAAGCGCACAGATACCGTTGAAGCTTTTACCCGGTTAAAGGTTTTATCGTATCCACAGGGAAACGGGAGAACCAACTACGCTCTAACTTAACCAAGATAGATAGATAAGTGTAAATAGGAAAGATGGTAGAATTGAATAAGAACAATATTAAAGGTAAGATAACAATGGGTAATAATAGGGGAATAGAGAGTTGAGCAATCTAGTATATGGGCAATGGTAGCAGAATAGAGAGGATAACTATGGTTTCTCTACTTCAAAGGGGTATGTCTATGTCTGGGACGAACCACGTGATAAGAGTACACCACAAAGGATGCTTATCCTTAGGCCGATAAACCCTACCCGTCCTGCTAACGAGAGGTGGACTACAGAGGACCAACGTAACTGTCACCTACGCGGCCTACCACACGATCCAGCTAGACAGGGGATATCCACAAGTAATCTAGGTCTAAGCACCACGCTTACACCTATACTACAACTCTAACCTATAGGGTCCTATAGATTAGAAGTACTCAAAAGAGTTGTGAACCAGAACATACATGATTAGTAATTGCATAATGAATTAGAAGTAGATTACCAGAGTCATCCCATGAGCAAGCTTGATTAGAGCTTGATCATGACGAAGTACAACTGGAGGAAGAACCGACAGGCCGGCCTCTCCTCTAATCCTCCTTCGCTCTCCATCTCGCTACTATCTAGATCTACTATAGTTTAGAGAAGAGAGGAGAGCTCTCATCTCTAAACCCTAGCTTTTGCTCTGTCTATGAATAATGAATAACGATCAAGGGGTGCCTCCTCTAGGGGCCAGGGGGTCTGCTTATATAGTCCCCTCAAGTGAACCTGGGCCGTCGGATCAAACCGACATTGATTGAACGGTTATTCTTGATCCTTTAGGTCGGTGGAGCATAATCCGCGAGATTGAGCATGATTGGTTGAAACTCCAGGGCGGGCGCCCAAGGGGGGAGGGCGGGCGCCCTGCCCCCGGGCCCGTTCGGCCTCCTGTTCGTTCCCGTGGTTTCTAGAGTCTTCTAGATGATAGAAAATTGCGCGACACGTTAATATCTCTATGTAAACCCGACGTGTGGGCCTTCTCACCTTATTTCCTGATAACCCCCTACAGAAATAGACAAACACCAAAACTCGTGAAATTCTGTCAGATAAAACCCTAAGTTTAGATGCTGGTTGTATTTGGATCCTTTTCTTTATTTATTTGATGATTAAATTTGGTACTTAAGGACCGTCAACAACTCCCCCAAGCTTACCTCTTGCTCGTCCCTGAGCAAGGATGGACTCAAGAGTTTCTGCGGTGGTTTCATGCCTTAAAGGTACACATGCGTTCAAACAAGATCTCATCTCTATGTTAGGGTAAACTGTTATGATTTAAACTTACTCATATTACCTTCCACCATGGGGCTTGCAACCGTCACTTGTGTCTTGAGCAGTTAAAAGATAGAACGGTCAAGTCAAGCACCATGTCTCTTGTTCTTTGATCAACTATAGCTCTGGAGTTTTTGCAGATTTTCAAATAAAACTCGGAGATTCCTTGTATGACTCTCTCTAGTCTCTCTTTTGTGGTATTTCTGGATCCTTACCAAGGCAGTGATGATATACGCCTTCTCTCAAAGTATGTAGTATTTGTGGTATGAGGCATAGTGATATTGCCTTCTCTCTCACCCTACTCTAATAAGGTTTGATATCTGGAGCTCATAGGTGGGAGACAGCTAATACATACGTACAAGACATTTATTGCATAGTCAAACCATGGATCTAGAGAAACAAGTCAATAAGTCAAATCAAGATGTGCATGTGTGGTGGATGAATGGTGTATGGTGATGATGGTGAAAATGGTGAAAATAATGGTGAAAGTCTAATTCTACTTTTGCTCTTTTGAGGGGATACATACCTTTCTTGCACTTTGAAGGTTTTTGAGAGGAATGAGATGCTCTATATTTTCTTTTTCTTTTCTCTCAGGTGGGTATCTTGTACCCCTAATTCTACTGTCGGACACTTGTCCATTTTTACCTCTCGTCTCACTTTTTCTTTTTCTTCGAGGTTCCGGGCACTTGCCCCTTTTTATTTCCTCGTATATATATCTTTTTTAGAGAACTCACCCTCCTAGAATAATGTAGCAAGTGGTAGTAACCAAAATATCTGGAGCATTCATTTCACGGGGAATAACAGGGATAGGATAATGTTTTTGGCTATTCTCTCCTGGAAAGGAGTAGAATAATTTTAGGCGAATCTGGAGATGGAAAGGAGTGGATGTATGTGGATGCGTACTTCCGGAGTAGAAGCAGCATGTATGAGTGAACGTGCAAGTGAATCTTGTTTAACCGCATGACAAGCTCCTAAGGGTCTACAGCTTGACCACACTCAATGCTCATAAGTAGTAAAAGTAAATATGTGGTTCATGTATATATGGCTGTGGTAGGATTTTAAACTCTCATCATACATGAACTCATCATGCAAAATTTTAAAGATTTTCAAAGACAAAATTCTCTAGAATTCTAGCATCTCTAGGAACAGATAAACAACAGCTCAACGTTCCCATATCATATCCGTTAACGACTTAGACTTTAGATCAAGTACTCTTCCCACAAGTTCAGGTTTAGAGCAAATCTTTATTCATAACAGTCATGCCTAAACTTGAGAGAGATTTCAATTTTAAGAACTAGGCAGAGCAACTATTCGTCATTTTCATGTGAGAGCTTATCATGAGGGTTCATAGCAAACTTTATTTATTTATTTATTTAGCAAACTAAGCAAAGATATTCATATAAGCACAAAATCTTTATTTAGGTTTTTATGATTATGCATCTTTTTATTATTTGAGTATAAATGCGAGTAGAAACACTTAGCTGGATAAATGGGGGTGCTCTCCCCCAAGCTAAATTTTGACGTAATTTCTTTTGATGTAGCTAGCAGGTGGCGGAGGTGTATTTGAATGTCGGCAGCACCCTGACAGCGATTATAATGTCCTCCGTCTGCTAGTCTTCTTTGATCCTTGAATTCTGTGGAGCTCAAATAGACAACAAAGCTTTGTGGAACTGGTTAAGTGTTAGCATAAAATCTCTTAGCCGTTATCATGTTGAGCTTTCTCTAATAAATGTTATTCTCTTTAGTGGGATCACAATCTTATTTTTATATTTTCATTTTTATAGGACAGGAATATATTTATTTTATTTTTACGCCACCATAGTGAATGTACTTATGGGTTTCATGCCACGAGCATACTCACATGGGGCTTAGTATTTTTTAACATTTTTATTTTCTTTTCAAGATAGCATGATTAACAAATAATCTATTTAAGTAAAGTAAATAATTAAAGGGAAAAGGGAATGCAGAAAGGATAAATATGGATAACTACCGATTTTACCTTTCGGCGAGGATTCAATGTTTTAAGTCTTCTGAACAAGACTTCTCACCGTGTTCATTCTTTAGGTGCGTCATTTGATTCAGGTGTGGACCTTGACGTCTGCACCTCTTAATACGGTGTCACCCATGTTCTTCGTTTGCCCAGTAGTTCGAAGTGCGGTGTTGGCAGTATTTTGCTCAGTGTGTTTGTGATCGTAGATCCAGGTTCTTCACTTGGTGGAGTGTGGGAGTTGTAAAACTCCTCCATGTTTTGCTCGAAGTGTACCTGCTTATAGAGACAAGGCAGAGATCAAGTGCATGGGTCCTGTTGGTGGAAAACACCAACAGAACCAAAAGTATATTTATTCTTCTCTATCCTTAAGCATAGGGAGCAAGACAACGTTGATGGGTGATAAGTTCATGAGTGTAGCATTTAAAACATTTGCCGGATCAGATCTCTCGACCTAATGGAAAGATAATCTATCTATATATATGTCTCTTTTTTTATATCTTCCCAAAGATTAAATGTGCAACATTTTAGCTCATATGACTAGGAGTGTGGGGATCAAAGATTAAGGGACTAAACATGCTGAATTAGTGGGGTTGGTTAAGAGTTATAAATCATACATGTTTATCTCTTTTATTCATATGAACGCCAGAACCAATGAGAAGCTTATAAAAGTGATAGTCAAGTACCTTAAGGTGTTACCTTATTTGAAGAGTGATGGTACAGTCTCACCTTGTGGAAGCTTTCGTTTCTTAGCGGTTGTGTATCATGTTTGTGGCACCCTCCATGGATCATCTCTTATGAGCTACGTCTTCCTTATGTAAATTTTAAACTTCATGTGTCCCTCTCCTTGTCTCCAATGTGAGTTTATCTCAGGACTTCCTAGGTCGATATTGAAAGTTTTCCTGCATGGGTTAGTCCGACAAAATATACCAATATCTACTCAAGCAGTTTTTAGTTCAGTAACCAAACTAGACTCCATGTCTAATCAGATTAAGGAAGGCTATTTAACCTAAGCACCATGCTTAATTTAAATGCCAATGGAAGTATGTCGAGTACTTCCAAACCAACACTTGATAGTAAATAGACAAAGGTAGCATGACAGCATTTACAGAGATCTACTCAAGTGGAGATGAAGTAGTGTGATTAGTATTTAACAAATTGAGCATGTCTCAAAGGCAGGGACAACCAACATAGCAACATGGCAAAGGATGTTTTTATGTAAATTACTCCCCCAAGCTTGAATTTTGCAAAATTCAAATTTGGATTTAATTCAATGTTGTATGATGATTGGTTGTACATACCTTGTGCTTGTCATTCATCTGATCTTCTTGCTCCAATCCTAGAAAGGTTAATAACAAGAATACCCGAAGGAATATTTTTACAATTATCCTTATATGCTCAATACGCAAGGTAATGTTGCAAATAATTAAAAGCTCATGTTATGATCTGATCAGTGCTTATTTTAGGACACTAAGCTTGTCCTTGGGAAACCATCAATTTATGTCGGCGAAGTGGTTTCCATTCCAATGCTGACCTATATCAAGATCAACTCAACGAGATCTGCAATATTTATTATAGACATATGCATCGACAACTGCCCTTTTAATGTTTTTATAAATAGAAAGGAAGAAGGGGTTGGAGATCTCAAGTGTGGTGATGTCAGAGAGACCAATAGATTGGGAAGATGTTGCATATGAGCATGGAGTAAACGAAGTGGCTATGAAATAAATTCTATGCTCATTAATGTTATCTTCATCTCCAATCTGAATGTTCAGAGTTTCTCCTAGATTGGTCTCACTTATGACCTCTTCTATAGTTGGATGAATCTCATCTTCAAAGGGAGTCAAGAACTCACCATTTGAAATTGAGCCAAAGTCAGAATCCATTAAGGCTTCTTCTTTATCCATCCATTCTACACATTCTAGCCATTTAGAACTTGTGATCAAGACAGGGGAGCTGATAGAATCTTCTCTATGGCTTAGCTCTCCTTCTATGGCATTACTTGACATGCCATCCTTATGGTCTTCATGACTCCTATGGTTTGGTCGTCTTGGTGAATTGCTAGGATCATCATGAGACTAAAAAGAAGAGGGATGAGAGGGATCTCTAAGGTCAAGGATGGATTTAGAATTTGTGAACATGGAAGTTGAGTAGATAGAATCTTCTATATGGTTTAGCTCTCGTTCACTTGATATGTCATCCTCGACTTCTTCATAATAGTGTTGGCACCATTTTCTAACACGTATCTAGGATCGGTAGGATGTAGGTCAGCAAGATAGGGTGGCAATGCTTGGTCTGCAGAAGATGTTGCCGATGAAGATGTTGCCGGTGAAGATGGTTGCCGATGAAGGGATGACCGAATATGACTAAGTCCATAGGTGGCGATGTGTTTGTGCCGATGGCTACGATGAGGGGGTCTGCCGATGACGCGGAAGGAGGACCTGGAGGTCGCCGATTGGCCTGTGGATCGGCCTTTGGAGGTGTCCCGGTTTGTCACGGGAAGATAGTTTTATGTTTTCCTTAGTTAGTTAAATCGTTTTGTACACGGATTCTGTTTAAATTTGGAATTCGAATTCTAGTCGTGTCTGGTTGTAGCTCTTTGGGCAGGGTATAAATGTAGACCCTAGGGCTTTGTAAGCAATCTATCAATCAATAAAACACACATTTTTACTCATATTCTAGTATCTACTTTTTCGACGACTTCGTCACACTTTTTCCTTTTTATTACGAGTTCTTAGGAATTCGTCGACTTAAGCTCGGCGTATTCTCAAGTTTCGCGTGAATACCTCTTGGCCGTGGCATCCGAGCGCATCGCTGTTGTTGGGACCAAAGTATTCGAGTTACCACCTTTGCCGATAGTAAGGTCAAATCGGCTGGCACGCCTTAACGTTTAAATCGGGTATTAGCCCTTTGTGTTTGCAGATCAGCTTTTGCATCAACACATCTTTTGGCACGCCCGGTGGGACCGATTCAAGATCAAGATCAATATGTCGACTACTGAGTTTGATCAAGAGAACGTCATCCCCGTGACGGAAGCCAATCTCAAGGATGAGCAGAAGCAAGCTATTGCCAAAGCCATGGAGGATTACAAGCAGCAATGCCTGAGGTCCTTCAGCATGAACAGGAGTGGCGAGGTGATCCAGAAGGAAGCACTGCCGATGCCTCGGCAGGTTACTTTCGAAGCCAATCCTGGTAAACTCCAAGACATGGTTGATAGTGCTATTAACCGTGCTTTGATCAATCAAGCTGGTGTACTGTCCAATACGGTTTTCAATGCCGTAGCTAGAACTTTCAAAGAAGGACAATTGCCACCAGATTATGTGGGCCCCTCTCATCATCAGCCAGGGTCACCGATGGTCACAGCTCCATCGGCTGCTACAGCCGCTGCGGGCGTCCAGACTACTGCTCCTCCAAGTACGTTGGGAGTCACTAATGCACAATCTACGCCGATGACAACTAATCCGCCGACTTCAGATGAGCAGATTAAACTCACTACGGATCTATTGGCATCGGCAATGTCAGGACCAGTTCCTCCTCCTAACTGGTGGGGTTTTGGTATGCCCCCAGAGTTCACATTGAAGACACCTGGCACATCTCAGACGGCTGATATGAGAGGCAAGGCTCCTATGGCATCGGCACCTCCCAATATGCCGATGAATTAGAGTCCCCAGTATACTACAACTACTACTGCAAGGCCTTACACTAGGAATTCTCAAGCTCCAACGTTCCAGATGCCTAATGCATCGGCAGATTCAATGCTGATGCAACAGAGGTTTATGACTCAACCAGGGTATGTCAACTCAATGATCATGCCCAATTACCAGTCATCGGCAGGCCCTATGCCGATGAATGGTAATAACGGATGGCCTGAGCAGCAAGTCTTTCCACAAGTGCCCTAGCAGCATCATCAAGCTACAGGGTTCCAGCAAGGCCAGATCTACCTTAGGTTCCAAAATCAAGGGTTGCCCAACCAGCCAATGAATCTTGGGCAGCAGATCGGCGGGCAACGGTTTGGCGGGCAACAGTTCGGTGGTCAGCAGGCTAACCCAATGTTCCATGCAGATCGTGCACCGCACAGACACGTGGGAGCTTACCAGCAGGTTCCAGATCCGCAACCGCCTCATCGGCAATATGCCGATGCTTATTGGGCCGATAAGATCGCTGAAGTAATGAGAGACCAATTTGGGATAAAGCCCAAAGTCAACACTTACTCTTATCGGACACCGTATCCTGTGGCATATGATTTAATCCCGCTTCCAAATCGGTACAAAGTGCCAGATTTTACTAAATTTTCAGGGCAGGATGATACATCAACTATGGAGCATGTCAACAGGTTCATCATCCAATGCGGAGAGGCTGCTAACAGGGACGAGTTGAGGGTTCGCTTGTTCTCGTCATCATTGTCTGGATCGGCGTTCACTTGGTTTATATCATTACCTCCCAACTCAGTGATTACTTGGGCCGATCTAGAGAAGCAATTCCACAAATACTTCTTTTCTGGAGTTCATGAGAAGAAGATCATCGATTTGATCAAGCTGAAGCAACGCAATGATGAATCGGTCGAAAGTTTTGTGCAGAGGATACGGGAAGTCAAGAACAAATGCTATAGTCTGGTTTTGGATGATCGGCAGCTAGCCGATTTGGCTTTCCAGGGCTTATTGCCACATATCAGGGACAAGTATGCATCTCAAGAGTTTGAAAGCTTAAGTCATTTGGTGCAGAGGATTTCTGATCAAGATATCAAACCTTTTGAACCCAAGAGAGCTTGGAATAAAAAGGTGTCGTTCGTTGATGAGGCAGCAAGCTCGGATTCTGATGAGGAGCCAGTCATCGGCTTGGCAGAATGGGTGAAAAACAAGAAGCCGATGTCTTGCCCTTTCGGGCATAAAGAGCCAGAGAGGTTCGCATTTGACATCACCAAGGCCGATAAGATATTTGACTTTCTACTTCAGAAAGGTCAGATCAAATTGTCACCCAATCATGTAATTCCATCGGCTGAAGAATTAAAAAGGATGAAGTACTGCAAATGGCATAATGCAACTTCTCACGATACCAACGAATGCAAAGTTTTCAGACAACAGCTACAATCGGCTATAGAGTCTGGGAGGATGAAATTTGACAATTCCAAGATCCAGAAATCGATGAAGATTGATCAGCATCCTTTCCCAACAAACATGCTGGATGCCAAAGGAAAGGCCAAGGTCTTGACATCTGAAGCGGCTGAAAGGAGTGCATCGGTAGATCCTCAGCATCAGATCACCACTGCCGATGCAAAGGGAAAAGGCTTGATCCAGGAGGGGACTAACTCAGGAAGGCCTCCCCGATCTGGTATTGTGATAACTCACAAAAGGCCTCAGGAGACTTGGCAGCAGCGTGAAGATCGGTATCGGCGCCAGCAAGAGGACTATCGTCGGGAAGAAGACAGACGCCGACAGGAGTGGAATCGGCATCGGGACCACTGGAATTGTCCGTTCTTCATCCATTGTTGGGAGGAAAATATCAAACTTCCCACTGTCAGAGATTGTCCTGAGTGCAACGGTTATGACCGGTATGACAGGTCAGATCGGCATTATCGTGATGATGATCGGCGATTTAATGGGCCGATTAGGGGGAGAGCGTCCGTTCATGCTGGGGGCAGGCTCAGTGTGCACGATAGGCTCGGCGATCGTGTTGAGTACTTTCCCAGGAACCAGGAAGAACTTGAGGAGATGGCTAATGCTCGATTTCCCGACGAGTTCATATTTTGCAGGGATGCCAATACTTATCAGATGGAGTCAAGGGAGAATCATCGCCCATCGGTAAGGCAGCAACAACTTCCTTCATGGTGTCCAGAGGGGTTGACCAGGACACAGAAGAGAAGACTGCAGCGCGAAAGGCGAGAAGAGTTAAGCAAGGGGGAGAACTCTGGACAGTCTGGGGATCAGCAACAATCAGATCCTAAGGGGAAAGGCCCATCGGCAGACGTCCACATGGTATTTATGTTGCCGATGGAGTTCCTTGCACCATCCAGTGATGATGAGTTGGAGTTTTCCGACCAGATAGCTCAGTTGGCTCTAGATCCGATGGCAGCCATCTTCGAAAAGCCTGCCGATGATGAAAGGCAACATCTTAAGGCTCTGTTTGTCAAAGGAAGGGTTGATGGTCAGCCACTAACCAAGATTTTAATTGATGGTGGGACTGCTATCAACATCATGCCATATGCAGTGTATCGGAAGCTTGGAAAAGGAGATCAAGATTTGACCAAGACCGATATGATGCTCAAAGACTTTGAAGGGAATGTGTCTCCAGTTAAGGGGGCAATATGCATAGAGTTGACCATCGGCAGTAAAACCTTGCCGACAACCTTCTTCGTGATCAGTGGAAAGGGTGCTTACAACTTACTATTGGGAAGAGGTTGGATTCATGCCAATTGTTGCATCCCGTCTACAATGCACCAGTGCTTGGTTCAGTGGGTAGGTGATAAGATTGAGATTGTCCCAGGAGATTCTTCTTATGTCATCGCATCGGCAGAGGCAGACACCTATGAAAGGATTAGGTGTATTTCAGGAGAAGCTTGGGAAAAGGATTTTCTCAAGGTTGCCGATTATGAAATTGCACCGATCCAAGCAGTCGGTTCTGAAGATGGTTTTTAATGGATAGGTTCGCCGATGATGGAAAATTAGGCCAAGGGTTCACATCGGCCGATGATCTAGTAGAAGTAGATATAGGTAGTGGTGATAAACCTAGGCCTACTTTTATTAGTGCCAAGTTAAATTCAGAGTGTAAGCAGCAGTTAACCAATTTGTTAAAAGAATATAAAGATTGCTTTGCTTGGGATTATACTGAGATGCCTGGTTTGGACCGATCGATTGTTGAACCGGTTGCCTATCAAGTCTAGATTTCGGCCACATCAGCAGCCAGCTCACGGATGTAATCCTAATATTCTTCCTGATATTAAGGCTGAAATAACTAAGCTGATTGAAGCTAAATTTATTCAGCAGTGTCGGTATGCCGAGTGGATTTTCAATGTGGTTCCAGTCTACAAGAAAAATGGGAAGCTCCGGGTCTGCATTGATTTCAGGAATCTTAACAAAGCTACACCGATGGATGGCTAACCAATGCCAGTTGCCGATCTGCTAGTTGATGCTGCGGCTGGGCATCGGATCATTAGCTTTATGGATGGCAATGTAGGATACAATCAAATATTCATGGCTGAAGAAGATATTCCAAAGACTGCATTTAGATGTCCTGGTCATGTTGGGTTGTTTGAATGGATAGTCATGACCTTTGGCCTGAAAAATGCTGGTGCTACTTAACAAAAGGCCATGAATTTCATATTTCATGAGTTTATCGGTAAGCTGGTGTAAATTTATATTGACGATGTGGTGGTTAAGTCTGGAGACTTTATAAAGCATCTTGCCGATTTGAGAAAGGTATTGGAATGTACAAGGAAGCATGGGTTGAAGATGAATCCCAATAAGTGTGCATTTGGTGTATCGGCAGGACAATTTCTTGGTTTCATGGTCCATCAAAGGGGGATTGAAATTAGTCGAAGATCCATTGATGCCATCAACAAAATAGTTGCTCCTACCAACAAGACTGAGCTCCAGTCCTTGATCGGCAAGGTAAATTTTATCAGGAGATTTATATCTAATTTGTCTGGTAAAATTTGTGCTTTCAGTCCTTTACTAAAGTTGAAGGCCGATCAAGAATTTGTATGGGGGAAAGAACAACAGTTGACCTTGGATGAAATCAAGAATTATTTGGTAAATCCTCCAGTTCTGATTCCACCTCAACAAGGGAAGCCCTTCAGATTGTATTTGTCTACCGATGGGATGGTCATCGGTTCAGCTTTAATTCAAGAATTTGAAGGGAAGGAACGTGTGATTTACTATTTAAGCAGGAGGTTGATTGATGCTGATACCAGGTATTCGGCTATTGAAAAACTGTGCTTATGCTTGTACTTCTCCTGTATTAAGTTAAGGCATTATTTGTTGTCGGCCGAATGCACGGTTATCTGCAAAGATGATGTGGTCCGATACATGCTGTCTATGCCGATCATGAGTGGCAGGATTGGTAAGTGGATTTTGGCGCTGTCGGAATCTGATCTGCGTTACGAATCGGCCAAGGCGGATAAAGGACAGATTATGGCTGATTTTGTAACTCAACATTGCGGTGCTGTGGAGGCTTTGGAAATTGTACCTTGGACGCTCTTCTTTGATGGATCCACATGCGACCGGGGGGCAGGAATCGGCATAGTATTAATTTGCCCTCGGGGAAGGAAGTAATTTTCCTTGCCGATTGTTGCCACATCCACAAATAATCAAGCTGAGTATCAAGCTTTGATAAAGGGTTTGGAATTGCTGAGGGAAGTTCATGCTGATGCTGTTGAGGTCTTCGGGGATTCTATGATAGTTATAAATCAATTGGCTGGAAGCTATGAATGCCAAAGTGAAGTCCTGATAACTTATCATGAAAGGAGTATGGAACTATTAAAGGAATTCAAGGATTTCCGGTTAGAGCATGTTCCTCGATTGCAAAATGAAGAGGCCAATCGGTTGGCTCAGCATGCCTCGGGATATCAGCCCATGATTAATGCAATATCGGCAATCGGTGCTGATGATTGGAGGGAAGAAATCATTGATTATTTAAAGGATCCATCTAAGAAAGTTGAGAGGCGTGTTCGGTTTCAAGCTACCAAATATGTGCTCCTTGAAGGTGAATTATATTACCGAACTATCGATGGAATTCTTCTCAGATGCTTAGGTGATGATGAGGCTAAGAGTTTGATGGGGGAGATCCACGAGGGAGTATGTGGAGCGCATCAATCGGCTTTTAAGATGAAGTGGATGATTAAAAGAAATGGGTATTATTGGCTGACTATACTTGAGGATTGCTTTAAGTATTTCAAAGGATGTCAAGGCTGTCAGAAATTTGGCAACATTCAAAGAGCGCCTGCATCAGCTATGAATCCTATCATTAAGCTGTTCCGGGGATGGGCTATTGATTTGATCGGCCAGATTTATCCGCCATCCAGCAAGGGGCATAAATTCATTTTAGTTGCCACCGACTATTTTACCAAATGGGTTGAAGCTATTCCTTTGAAGAAAGTTACATCGGCCAATACGATTGATTTTGTGAAAGAGCACATTATCTACCGATTTGGGATTCCTCAAACAATTACTACCGATCAGGGTACTATGTTCACATCGGGAGAGTTTGACGAATTTGCAATCGGTATGGGAATTAAAGTGTTAAACTCTTCTCCTTACTATGCTCAAGCTAATGGGCAGGCCGAGGCATCTAACAAAGGAATTATCAAGCTTATTAAACGAAAGATTGAGGTGAATCCTAGGAGGTGGCACACATTGTTAAATGAAGCTTTATGGTCATACCGGATGGCTTGTCATGGATCGACCAAGGTTTCACCTTATCAGTTGGTGTATGGGCATGATGTAGTGTTGCCTTGGGAAATTAAGACTGGATCTAGGCGACTATCTTTTCAAGATCAACTGGCTGCCGATGATTATGCTACCTTGATGACAGATGTGTTAGATGATCTAGCAGGACATCGGCTAAAGGCCTTAATGAGTATAGAAGAGAATAAGAAGAGAGTTGCCAGATGGTATGATAAGAAAGTAAAGGCTAAGGAGTTTGCTGATGGAGACTTGGTATAGAAATTGATCTTACCGATCGGGACTAAAAGTTCAAAATTTGGGAAGTGGTCTCCCAATTGGGAAGGTCCTTATCGGATAAGTCGATCGGCTCCTGGTAATGCCTATATCTTAGAAACTCTCGAAGGAGTTGAATTTCCCAGAGCATTAAATGACAAATATCTAAAGAAGTACTACCCCAGCATATGGGTCGATGCATGAAAGTTTAGGTGCCGATAACATTCCTATCGGCTGGATCAAAATGTATCTGGGGGTAAAACTCAGTGTTTTAAAAGGTGCCGATAACAATCCTATCGGCTAGACCAAATACTAGGAAAGCTGGGAAGCAGAGAGGAGCAAGTATGTTGCCGATGAAGAGCTCACATGTTTAGCAGCGCCTGGATGGCCGATATAGCGCGCAGACGGATTTGGTTGGCTGCTTCTATCTCTTTGATGTCTTCATCGACAGAACCTTCCACCGGCTTCAACTTCTTCTTCAGCTGCAGTGCTTTATGGCCATGGATGTTTCGCTCTTGCTCAAGGAGTTTCATTGCCTCGGGCAGCTAGTTTTCCTCTTGCTGGGCTTGGGACAAGGCTTCTTCCACTTGCTTGAGCTCTGCCAACAGAGCTTCTCTTTTTGCTGACAGATCAGTGATCTTGTGCTTCAGTGCATCTCCTGAGGACTTCAAGGTGTCGATGTTCTTATGCTTCTCCTCGGCAAGGAGCTTTACTTTCATCATCTCTTCGGACAGCTGGGCATGAGCAGCTCTGTCGGCGAGACGTTGGGCCCTCTGGTACTGCAGCTGACGGCTCTCCAGATGTGCAGCTTGAAAGAGGATTTCTTCAACATCGGTAGGAATTTGGCCTCTGAGGGTCTTGAACAAGGCCTTGGCAGGGTCGGAGTTGTCGACCAGTTGGGCTGTTTCCTGGTGAAGAAGGGCCGACAATTCTTCCAATTTTGCCCTAATTTCCGCCGATGTGATCCCAACTGCCCGAGAAGAGCTTGCTTCTTCGCCTTCGTCTTCAGAGATGTCGATGGCAAAGGAAAACAAGCTATCGGGAGAGTCCTGTTCCTGAAAGAGAAATAGAGTGAGTTATTCCATGGTCAAATATTGACAAATAATACTGATGGATTGGATGGCGTACTTGTTTCAAGGCAATTTCTCGCCTTTGACTGGAAGATGCCGGTAGTACTATAGGCTGATCGGCTGGGGTTGCCGATGGGACTATGTCAGCTGAAAAATTAGTAGAAATAATTATGAGATCAGGAAAGTGGATTCATCGGTAATGACTTTGTAAAGATGTATTACCTTGAGGAGGTGCAGTACTTGTCTGGATCGAGGAAACTACCGATGATATGATTGAGCCTGCTGGATCGGTAGTCTGCTCGCCCACATCGGCCGATGTGTCTTCAAGCTGAGGTACTTCTAATTGAGTTCCTGCTGGTTGGGTTTCTTCCACTTGGGGTGCTTCTTGTAGATGAGGGGGAGATGGTGCTTGTTGCGTCTGGGCTTCCGGAGAAGAAGGGGAAGATTCCACTATGATTGCTGACACTGGGGGAGGAGAAGGTGTTGCTACCCTTTGGCGCTTTGTTTGTGCTCTGGTACTCTTGGCACCCTTTCTCTTCGGCTAACTAGACTGGGGGGCATCAGCACCTGTGCTTCTGGTTCTTGCTGATGTGCCGGTGTGCTGATACAGAAAGGGAAATTTGTGAATACAAGTGCAACAGATGTAAGAACGAGATCGGTATGAAAGAGGATGAAAATTTACCTTGAAAGCCTGTGCCAAAGTGGAGGCAGCTACCGATGGAGATGTCTTGGTCCTCTTGGTGGTTACTTTCTTGAGGCGTACACCTCGATGCATGATGGCAGCCAGAGTGGGAGCGTTGTTGCCGATTGAAGAGATCGGACCTGATGGGAACGGATCAATTGGCTTGCCACTCCTGCTGACCGATGGGGGAGTGTCATCAACCTGCAACATGACACAAAGAGTAAGTTACCGATGAAAATGAGAATAAAAGGATTAGCACATCAGTTTGGAGGTACTTACAGTATCGTCGGGGATTTTATACTGAGGATCGATCATGCCACGGTACGTGAGGGCCGATCTGCAAAACAAGTGCTCCTTCCACTCCTCCCACCATTGCTTGTATGCCTGAGTAATGAAGAGGGCTGGAACCCACTCTGATAGATCTACATTTGTATCGGCATTCGGTGAAAGCTGGGCTACTCGGATCCACTAGAGGAGGTTAGTGATGAATTCCCTGGGTTTTATCACATCGGCATAACAGAGTGCAATCGGCAGCTGGCCGAAAGCTAGTTGACGGGCTAGTGCCGATGGATTGTAAAACTCATAGGTTTGGTTGGAGGTTTTCCCACTGCCGAAGAAGTTCACTGGTATAACTCTGGGGGTGATCACTGCCATCATCACTTCGTTATCCTTGTTAAGAGCATTATTGAATGGATGGAAGACCAAAGGAAACATGGTGTCTAGATCTTCATAGGGCATCCATGCTCGCTGTTCTCTGGTCAGGCCTTCATATAGGGTTTGGAAGAATCGGCTGACCTGGTCTGCATTGCCCCCTGTACCAGGCAGAACTATGGCAGCCTCGCCAAAGTTTAGAGGAGGGCGAGTTGCCGATTCTTCCTCATCCAGTTCATATTCCTCAGCTATATCCCTGGGGAAGCGCTGTGCGAAGAGGTCAAACTCAAGACGCTTGTGCATGTGGAGGCTGAGCCACATGTTGATAAACCACCAGGGACCCCCCAAGTTGCCGATGGACTCGCCGAGTAGGAGTTTCCTGGTTACTTGGTGAAGGAGGTGATAGGCTGCGCCAAGCAGGTATCGGCCGAGGGGAAATCGGCCACTGTTGGCTAATCTTTCTGCTGCTGATAGGTACACGGAAGTTGGTCCTGTCGATCGACCACAGAATACAAATTTGTCCAACCACATGTTTAGGAAACTAGTCTGTTCCTTTATGTTAATAGGGCCTACTTGTTTGTATTTTTGGATGTATCCTGACCAACCGCCGATGGAGCGAGTTTCTACCTTGGCACTGGGTTTGGTATCAAAAAGTGGGTGCTATCAGCAGAAGATACATCCAGGCCGGTGAGCATAACCACATCGGCAAGTGTGGGGGAAGCAGGGCCGTGGCCGAAGACAAAGGCATTGAGCGTGTCTGACCAGAAATATGATGCAGCTATCAACAGCGACTCATTCCTGTGCATGTCGGCAATGGACAGCCTGATGCATTGGTCCAGTTTTCTCTCACCCCATTGGACTTCATTTGAGTGGCTGACTCTTAAAAACCAATCCTTCCATCCCACGGTAGGACTGGGCCAGGAACGGAAGGTATCCTTCCACAGATCTAGAGAGAAATTCTCGGCTCTAAAGGGGATTTTGTTTGTTTCTGCGTTGATAAGATCAGTGGGATCTGGATCCCCTAACGGACCAAGACATTGAAGATGGGGCTGATCGGTAGGGATGGCAATTTTGTTGGACAGATCCTAATAGTTTTAGGGGTAAAAAGAAGAACAAGAACAAAAAGAGAAAAAGGAGGATGCTCAATAAATAAATCGCAGATGAGCCAGGACATGGTAAAAATACATGAGATGGGGTGATGAACTAACCTCATGGATGGTGAAGTTGATGGCCATTTTCCTCGCAAGGAAGAAGATTGAAGACTTCAAGATTGGTGGAGAAAGGCCTTCGCTGGAGTTCTTGGAGCTCTTGGATAGTGCCGCCGCCAGAGAAGCAGAGTTGGGGCTGTAGAATGATGTGATGGAGAAGGAGTACCCGAGAAGGAACTATTTATAGGATGAAACGGGCAAGGGTAAATCTGACTTATCACTTCGCCGTATCCATGAAATCCGAGGATACTCAGGAAGATATGGTAACTGTTCGCACGGTAATCAAGGGATTGCGAGGTGATTTGACAGGAAGCGGTCGTGATCCGGAGATATTTTACTGTGCGAGATTTCCTAGTTTGTCCATCGGCAGCGCTTTGTAACGGTAATATTGCCGATGGACGGATAAAGTGGAGAGATCCGTTGGGGAGGATAAGACACATCACTGTACGGGATGTCCTGGTCAGTCCATCGGCAACTCTTTGTAACGGTCACATTGCAGATGGGCGATTGATGTGGAGGTGTCCGTTTAGGAGGTTGAGAATTTCGAGGAATCTACGGAGGAATAGGATCAGAGTTGTTCAAATTGAGGTTGTCGGTTACCAAATTGGGAGCATTAATTGTGGAAAGGCATCATTACTGCAGAGAATTTCGAAGCATTAATGATTCCATACTCCGAAATTGGGGGGCATGTGTTGGCACCGTTTTTGGACACGTATCCAGGATCGGTAGGATGTAGTTCAGCAAGATAGGGTGGCAATGCTTGGTCTGCGAAAGATGTTGCCGATGAAGATGGTTGCCGATGAAGGGATGACCGAATATGACTAAGTCCATAGGTGGCGATGTGTTTCTGCCGATGGCTACGATGAGGGGGTCTGCCGATGACGCGGAAGGAGGACCTAGAGGTCGCCGATTGGCCGGTGGATCGGCCTTTGGAGGTGTCCCGGTTTGTCACGGGAAGATAGTTTTATGTTTTCTTTAGTTAGTTAAATCATAATGTACACGGATTCTGTTTAAATTTGGAATTCGAATTCTAGTCGTGTCTGGTTGTAGCTCTTTGGGCAGGGTATAAATGTAAACCCTAGGGCTTTGTAAGCAATCTATCAATCAATAAAACACACAATTTTACTCATATTTTAGTATCTACTTTTTCGACGACTTCGTCATACTTTTTCCTTTTTATTACGAGTTCTTAGGAATTCGTCGACTTAAGCTCGGCGTATTCTCAAGTTCCGCGAGAATACCTCTTGGCCGTGGCATCCGGGCGCATCGCTGTTGTCAGGACCAAAGTATTCGAGTTACCACCTTTGCCGATAGTAAGGTCAAATCGGCTGGCACGCCTTAACGTTTAAATCGGGTATTAGCCCTTTGTGTTTGCAGATCAGCTTTTGCATCAACAAATAGGAACCAGGACATTCTCTAAGAGAACCATTATTGCAAGGATTTGAATTATCCCTACTTGAAGGTCTCTTATGGATCCAGAAGTCTAAACCATCAGTATCTGAAAGATTTAAGGTCGGAATTCCTTCCTCCCTTGGAGAATTTTGGGGTATTGATGGTTTATGATCGATAGCTAAAGTTTGGGATTGAAGTGGTTGCGGTCTGGCTATCGAAACTTCTTCTGCTCTCAGGGATATAAAAGCTAGGAGACTTTCCGCTCATTAAATCAATCAAATTCCAAGCTTTACTAGCGGATAGGTGGTGGAAAGATCCTCCGGAGGCTGTATTCAATGTTTGCTTATTTTCCATACTAAGGCCCTCAAAAAAGTGAATTAGAAGAACTTCTTGTGGAATAGAAAGCTTTGGGCTAGTGAGAGTAAGGTTAATAAAGCGGTCCCATGATTTGCCAAGAGATTCTTCTTCCAGTTGTCTAAAAGAAATAATCTCACGCCGAAGTTTCGCCACTTTAGAGATTGGAAAATATTTAAAAAGAAAACTATTATATAACTCCTTCCAATCTCCATGAACACTCCCTACTTTGAGCTTATACCAATGTCTAGCTTTTCCTGTTAAAGAGAACGGAAAGAGCTTCCATTTAAGGGTCTCATCGGACATGCCTTCCATGTGAAGGAGGTCACAGACTCGATAAAACTCTCTTAGGTGCGTGTATGGGTTTTCCTCACCTTCTCCTGAGAAAGGTTGTTTTTGAATAAATTATATGTATTCGGGGTCTATCTCAAAACTAGATGCTATGATAGGCTTTGAAGATTTTGGTGGTTCGAGATGTGTGCCCGTAGGTCTATGAAATTCATAGATAGACATTCTTGAATTCATGATAGACCAGAGATCAAGGATTAGATAAGAAGTAAGAATAGCAGAGATAAGGCAAAAGATAAAAGGAAAAGTATAAATATATATTTTTTTTATTTTTTAGAAAATGATTAAGCTAGTTCGTAGTCAACTCAGCAACCGTTTCCCCGGCAACGGCGCCAAAAATGCTTGTTGACACTTGCTAACACCACTTGAATACTAGGTTGTCATCCCCAGCATGGCACTAGAGTGTACTATGGTATTTATACACACACAGATAATCCGCAAGCGCACGGATACCATTAAAGCTTTTACCTGGTTAAAGGTTTTATCGTATCCACAGGGAAACAGGAGAACCAACTACGCTCTAACTTAACCAAGATAGATAGATAAGTGTAAATAGGAAAGATGGTAGAATTGAATAAGAACAATATTAAAGGTAAGATAACAATGGGTATAATAGGGGAATAGAGAGTTGAGCAATCTAGTATATGGGCTATGGTAGCAGAATAGAGAGGATAACTATGGTTTCTCTACTTCAAAGGGGTATGTCTATGTCTGGAACGAACCATGTGATAAGAGTACACCACAAAGGATGCTTATCCTTAGGCCGATAAACCCTACCCGTCCTGCTAACGAGAGGTGGACTACAGAGGACCAACGTAACTGTCACCTACGCGGCCTACCACACGATCCAGCTAGACAGGGGATATCCACAAGTAATCTAGGTCTAAGCACCACGCTTACACCTATACTACAACTCTAACCTATAGGGTCCTATAGATTAGAAGTACTCAAAAGAGTTGTGAACCAGAACATACATGATTAGTAATTGCATAATGAATTAGAAGTAGATTACCAGAGTCATCCCATGAGCAAGCTTGATTAGAGCTTGATCATGACGAAGTACAACCGGAGGAAGAACCGACAGGCCAGCCTCTCCTCTAATCCTCCTTCGCTCTCCATCTCGCTACTATCTAGATCTACTCTAGTTTAGAGAAGAGAGGAGAGCTCTCATCTCTAAACCCTAGCTTTTGCTCTGTCTATGAATAATGAATAATGATCAAGGGGTGCCTCCTCCAGGGGCCAGGGGGTCTGCTTATATAGTCCCCTCAAGTGAACCTGGGCCGTCGGATCAAACCGACATTGATTGAACGGTTATTCTTGATCCTTTAGGTCGGTGGAGCATAATCCGCGAGATTGAGCGTGATTGGTTGAAACTCCAGGGCGGGCGCCCAAGGGGGGAGGACGGGCGCCCTGCCCCTGGGCCCGTTCGGCCTCCCGTTCGTTCCCGTGGCTTCTGGAGTCTTCTAGATGATAGAAAATTGCGCGGCACGTTAATATCTCTGTGTAAACCCGACGTGTGGGCCTTCTCTCCATATTTCCTGATAACCCCCTACAGAAATAGACAAACACCAAAACTCGTGGAATTCTGTCAGATAAAATCCTAAGTTTAGATGCTGGTTGTATTTGGATCCTTTTCTTTATTTATTTGATGATTAAATTTGGTACTTAAGGACCGTCAAAAGCATCTTTTTAGTCTTTTTATTTTTCTAGAGATTAACACTTGGCAGATAAATAAAGCATACTTATCTACACACTCTTTTTATTTTGTTTTCATGTTCATAGAATGTAGTAAATTAAAGCAAGAAAATATTTATTGGGTTTTTTTGAAATAAATAAAACACTAAAATAGAAAAGAATAAATAAGAGGAGCAAATAAAAGCTTACTTGATAAAACGGGGAAGAACTCCCCCAAGCTGGATGTGGTTGTCGGTCTTACCCAATGTTCCAGAATCGCATTATGGCAGAGATGTTGTCGCTCATTGAAGTAGTGTCTTGCCTCAGTCCTTGTACTGCAGCGGTGTGGTCCTGGTTCCACTTTTGTTGCTGTTCCAGGAGTCGTCCATGTTCTGCTTGCATATTCTGGATGCCGAGGAGGGTGTTGTCGATACGAGTGATGAAGGCGCCGGCCTCTTGGCAGTAGTCGTTCGTGAAAGCATTAGAGGCGTCGGAGTACCGTCCTGCATCGAATTAGGGCTGGGGCCTAGACCCTGATGCTCTATATGGATCAGTGGAGTACCTGCCCGTACTAAAAGGTGGGTTTGCCCACTGGTGATCTTGGCCCTCCGGCCACATCTCCTATGTTGGCTCCTGCGGCTGAGCATGTCAAACCCATGGGTCCCGAAGGACTCGGGGGTTGTAGTCGCGGTAATGCAGGTGCGCTGCTTCCTCTGGCCCGGGATCAGCTCCATACCAGGTGCGTTTGTTGATATTTGGGAACGCAATAAGGAATTGATCCGCAAGCGCACGGATATCGGTGAGCACTTCACCCGGGATGTTATCCAGAGTATCGTATTTATATTTTTACCACTAGGAGAAAGAGTGCATCTGACTAACCCAGTCTATTACTACTAACCTTTAGGCTACAAAGAATGTTTCTCGATGTGAGTGATATATAGAGAAGACTACAACCGTAATCTCTTTCTAACCTTGGTAAAGATAATCTACTGTTCTATTGGGGAAGCTTACGGAATCTAGACACCATAGAGGATGTTCAACCCACACCTATAAACCCTATCCTTCCTGCTAATGAGATATGGTCTGCAAAGGTAACTCAGAAATGTCACGTTCCTCGCTACTACCACGGTCCAGGTAGTAAGGGAATATCTATGAGTATCCTAGCCCAAACACCACGTCTACGCTAGAGATGATTACTCTAAACTCTACGCGAAGAGATTAAGTAAACTCATAAACCAAAGAACAGTAAAAAAAGAACTTACAAGAATTTAGAATTCAAAATACTGAAGAATCCTAGGAACAAGCTTCGGGTTAGGAGAACTTGATCCCACAGGTACAACCTCGGAGTAGACACCGACAGGCCGGGCTTCCTCCGATCTACAGCTCCACTCTATCTCCCTCAATCTAGTAGAACTCAGAAGAACTAATTCTACTCACATTGGAAGCTAAGCCCTAAGTCTATTTAGAGGAGAGTTTATCCTTCGAGGGCTCCTCTCAACTCTATGATGAACTTGTTCTCCTCCAGGGGCCAGGGGGTCTGCTTATATAGTCCCCTCAGGTGAACGTGGGCCGTTGGATCAAACCGACATTGATTGAACGGGTATCCTTGATCCTTTAGGTCGGTGGAGCATGATCCGCGAAGTTGGACGGGATTGGTTACAACTCTGGGGCAGGCGCCCTAGGGGGGAGGGCGGGCGCCCTGCCCTCAGGCCCGATCACCTTCCCGTTTGTTCCCGTGGCTTCTGGAGTCTTCTACATGGTAGAAAATTGCGTGGTGCGTTGATATCAATATGTAATCCCGACATGTGGGCCTTTTTCCTTGTTTCCTGGTAACCCCCTGCAGAAATAGAAAAACAACAAAACTCATGGAATTCTGTCAGATCAAACCCTAATTCTAGGTGTTGTTTGCATATTGGTCCTTTCTCTTGTTTATTTCATAATTAAAATTGATACTTAAGAACCGTCAACAGCGTTCTTGATGGGTGGTCATCCTTTTGGATGCCACTCGCTATGGAGCTCTCTGGTTTACCGGTGCCACTGCAATCTCAATCAAATAATTTTGAACGACATAGAGGCTAAGGTTCGGGTTAGGTAACTGAATCTTGCCTTTATTATCGTATAACATATACATTACGTTCCCCTCTTTTTTCTGCATCCGAGCTTGCCTAAATGTGTCATAGCCATGATAAATTTGTAACTCGTCAATGAATTCCAATGACGAGTTTTCTACCAAATGAAGACTAGAAGCTAGAAGAGTGATGAGCGAAGTACAACTGACAGGTCCTTGAAGACTAGGTATACTAAGCCAATGAGAAACCAAAAGAGTAACAGGTGAAATGGGTATTTTATTTATAGCAGCATAAAGAAGTTGTAAGTCTCCTACTCTTACTTTTCTAATATCATCATGATGGAAAAGATTGTACCCGAGCCATTTGTGGAACATCCTAAGAGTGGGGTGTTCCATGTCGCTGATTCGGGCTTGACTATAAAACTCATCTCTAGATATCTCTCTCTAGAACTGGTGTCTCTCAAAATTGGGCAAGTCGGAGTCAATGTCCAGTATGCATCTTGAAGAGAAACCGAGATGGTCGCTCAATTTTCTCCAAGACAACATAATGTCCTGTTTGAACATCCAAAAAGTGATTCCCCCCTCATAATATTGCAAAGTGCAAAGAAATTCAAGGGTGAGAAGATGGGAACCCAGCTCAGTTATGTCCCAAAAGTTTGTCCATCCCACCATCTAGAAAATCAAGTCAAATTCGGTATCCATACATGTTTCTTGTAGCAACATAGGATCAAGAGTGGGGGTGTGAATGAAATCCTTGTTCTTCAGCTGCTGGAAAACTTCCTTCTCCCTGCGGGTCTTCAGTCCAAGGTCTCCTGTCTTAAGGAGAACCTTGACTCGTGTACCTGACGAAGACGATGGAGCTTGCGGGGGCGTCGGGTCGACGCTCATCTCCGATTGGTGCGAAGAGAGTCGGGATGAACTCCTCGTACCTATGTTCTTCAGGTCCTTGCCCGTGTTCTTCACCTTCTTGAACATCCTGCAGAAAGTCGACACAAACACAACTAGTGGAAAATGTTAAAGGCAGTTGTCCGAAATGTCAGTAGTCCAGGGGTTAGTCGTCCCAGACAAGTTTTTATTTTGGCAGCACCTCCCCCTAAGCAACTTTTAATTCCACTTTGGACAGCAGGATCACTACTTAATAATGAACCTTGCTTTCTTACTCCCAGGCTTCCAAACTCACTTTCACTCTTCTCTTCCCCTCTACTCTCCTTCTCAATTTACTACTAGAGCTCCTCAGCGAACTGAAGTGTGCGTGGGTTTTCTGGAATGCTTGTGTGATGGAGATGGAGGCAGGAGGTGGCGATTTATAGGAGGAAGGGGGGATAGGGTGGGCGCCCTCTACAGGTGGGCGGGCGCCCACCTTTGGTGGCCATCCTGGCTGCCCTTTCTCTACTCCCTCCTTTGCTTAGTCTTTACGCCAAAAAATGACTCATGGGTGGTGGTTGGTCGGTGGAAAAATGCTGGTGAGTGGAAACATGTTTGTGGATCACATAATGTGATGGGATATGTGTGAGGTGCGGTGTATGATATGTGGGACCCAAGGAGTGTGGGTCATGCTTCTAGAAGGTTGCTATAATGGAGGAAAAACTATGAGAATTTGAAACTTATTGAAAATGAGCATGGAAAAATATTTTTGTGCCTCCACAATAATTAATAAATGTGGATTGTCACACACCATAAATATTATTTATATGGGGCTTTTGATTATTATAATAATGCTATGAATAAATATGACTAACACAAGAATTAATTATGCAAGAATTTAAACGATGTGGATAAATACCGATTTACCTCCCGGCGAGGGTTTGGGATTTTTAGGTCTCCCAAGCTGGACCTCCAAATCTTTTAATCTTCTGAATTACCTTCCCCCTGCTTGAATGTGAAGTGTTCTTGTCCATTTATGTTGAACTTGATTTCTCCCTTCCCGACATCAATGTGGGCATTGGCAGTGCTTGGAAATGGCCTTCCAAGGATGATGGACACTTTTGAGTTGGGACTCATGTCCAGTACCACGAAGTCTACTAGCACAAGGAAATCTCTTATCTTGACTGGGATGTTTTTAGCGATGCCCATCGGGTGTCGAACTGATTGATCTCCTAGTCGCAGGCACATTGATGTTGGTTCTAGGGTCGTATGCTCAAGCTTCTTGTAGACTGATGCTGGCATCACACTGACACTTGCTTCGAGATCACAAAGTGCATTGTTGAAGTGTTGGTTTTCGATCGAGCAATCAATGGTGGGACATCCTAGATCCTTCTTCTTCCTTGGTGGTTTGTTGAGCATGGCCGCACTACATTCTTCTATCAGCTTGATAACCTCAGTGGTGGGCAGTGGTCTCTTCTTGTCAAGAATATCTCTGATGTACTTTGCATATGTGGGTACCTGTATGGCATCAAGTAGAGGTATGTTGACATATAATTTTTGAATGACCTCTACAAACTTACCAAACTGCACATCCGACTACAGTCCTGTGTTTCTTCGAGGAAATGGCAAATAGTTGGTGTCGTGAAAATCTTTCCTCCTTTCTCCAGCTCTTGGTGGTTGTAGCAGATCTTCTGCTTCAACTGGGCTTTCTTCTTCTATCACTGCTGGTTGCACTGGTGCTGATGTTCTCTGTTTCTCTTTTGGGTATGGGGGATCCCTGGTGGCTTTGCCTCCTCTAGTAGTTATGTTCTTTACCTGCTCAATGTTAGTGGCAACAAGCAATGCAGCAGCTAGCTTTATTAATTTAAGCTCTACCCTTTTATTAAGAGTGTTTTGCTCATCAAAGGCGGTTAATAGAAAATCCATTTTATTGTGTATATCTTTTAGAGATGATTCATTTGTATCTAACCTTTGTTTAACTTCATCATTAGTTTTGGTTTGTTGAGCAATTATCTCTTTCAATGAAAGTTGCTTGAAAGTGTTACCTGAATTCATACCTTTGCTATTGGGTTGACTCGAAGTGGGTTGATATTTGTATACTGTCTCAATGGCCCTTTGATCTTCTTTGAACTTGGCCCTCTGGTCAATCCAATGGAGCAAATTTTCCATCTTGGTTGATAGAGCATTCACTTCTTCTAGTATTTCTTCAGTTTGATGACAATGCTGAGCTTTATATTGGAACCAGCTTTGATTTTCTGATATCTTATCCAAAAGCATCTCTGCTTTTCTGATTGTAAGCTCCAAGAATGATCCTTTAGCAGATGCATCTAGGCACTCACAAGCCTTCTAGGTTAATACATGGTAGAAGGTCTGCATAAGTAACCATCTGGCCATTCCATGGTGAGAACAATCTGATATGTATCCTTGAAAATGCTCCAAGGCTTCTGAAATGGTTTCTGTCTTCTACTGTTGGAAACTGATAATATTTCCTCTTAAGGCAGCTGTTTTGCCTATAGGAAAAAACTTTGATAGAAAGTCAACTGACAAGTTTGTCTAGTTGTTGATGTTATCTTGATGGGTGTAGAACCTTCCTCGCTTTCCCTTCTAGTGAGAATGGAAAGAGGCAAAGCAGTATGACGTCTTTGTCGACTCTGTTGATGCGGATTGTGCTTCCAATTTCTAAGAAATTCTGCAAGTGTGCACTAGCATCTTCATGTGCCTTTCCACTGAATTGTGTAGCTTGCACCAAATTGATGAGGCTTAACTTGAGCTCGAACTCGGGTGCTCCTTCTTCTACTTCAAATCTTGGACCAGTTGGAATGTTCTCAAGTCTTGGAGCAGAGAATTCTTGCAAGGTCTTTTGTGCCATAGCTTCAGCAATTGGTAGCTAGCTTCTTCTTTCTTTCTTGATTGCTTTTGTTCTGATGATGAAGAGTTGAATGTACCAAAGTCAATCCTGATATACCCTGTATAAAAATATAAACATAGATAAACAAAAGGGTGAACCTGCCAAAGCAGAGGTGCCTTGTTATGATTTCTCATTAAGTAGCTGTTTATGCAATTATTTCTCCATAGTCTAGTCTAATATTTTATGTGAATAACCTTGACTGACTTCCTGACTTTCCTTACCGCTCCCCGTCAACGGCGCCAGAAATGCTTGTTGACACTTGCTAACACCACTTGAATACTAGGTTGTCATCCCCAGCATGGCACTAGAGTGTACTAAGGTATTTATGAATATGAAGGCTCTCTAGAAAATAATCTATTATATCCGCAAGCGCACAGATAAAATACCTCATTGTAGCATTTCACCGGGAAAAGTATCCCGGGTATCGTTAGTTATATTTTGCTTAAGAGAACGGTGAAAGTGAAAGCAGGGGTAAAATCTATCAAGGCATAGACTAGAGATAAACTTGCAATAACATGATTACTAACGAGAAACTCATCACACAGTCACTTGCTTTAGCAGGGAGTAAGCCATAAAGATAATGAAAAATAAGCTCATGGGTAAATAACACAGCGATTAGAAATAGACTACTCCACATAAATGTAAGGTGACGTCGGATTAGCTAGAGAATGGATTCTGAGTATCTACTATCTACTAAGTCACAATCTACTCTAGTTATCTACAAGATCATATATAGCACAAAAGACTCTTTATTCATGTATAAGGAACATTGCTAAAGTAAATCAGAACATAGCAAGACTTATTCCGCATACAAATTCTGTCTGTCCTATCAACGGAGGGTGGACTATAAAAGAATCAACGAAGCTGTTACCATCACGAACTACCACATGACCCGACCAATAGGATACATTTGCAGGTAAATAATATCTAAGCACCACGCCCACATATGATCAACCACTTAGCTCCATCGAGTCAAGAGCTAAGCGCTTTGCAAACTTATACATGAACTCATTATCAATCATAACTATATCAAATATAGAACTAGGGCAAACTAAGAACATAATAAATAGAGACATAATGCAATTAGAATAAAGTAGTAGAGAAAGATATGAAATAATACCAAAATCTAGAGCGCTAGGCTCTACTTCTCTAATTCTATCTAATCAATCCTATAGAACTTGAAGGATTTGGGAGTAGCTAGTTCTAATTCTCTGCGGGAGAGAAGTTCTAAAACCATAACTTTGATGGCTTCCTCTGATAATGATTTCTCCTCTTCCCTTGGGGTGGAGAGGCCATGCTTATATAGCCCCCTCAAATGAATGTGAGCCGTCGGATCAAACCGACATTAATCGCACGGTTATTCTTGAAGATTATAGGCGGTGGAGCACGATCCGCGAGACCTGTCCTGATTGGTCACTAGGGCAGGGCGGGCGCCCAAGGGGGGAGGGTGGGCGCCCTGCCCCTGGGCCCGCTCGGCCTCCCATTCGTTCCCGTAGCTTATGGACTCTTCTTGCTTGAGGAAAATTGCCGCACACGTAATTATCTCATTGTTAACCTGACGTGTGGGCCTTCTCTCCATATTTTCTGATAACCCCCTATAGAAATAGACAAACACCAAAACTCGTGGAATTCTGTCAGATAAAACCCTAATTCTAGATGTTTGGTGCATATTGATCCTTTTCCATGTTTAGTTGACGGTTAAATTTAGTACTTAAGGACCGTCAACAGTGACCCATGCCTGCTCAAGTAGATTTATTTCTTTATTCTTTATTTATTATTTCTCTTCTATTTTATCCTTGAGGTTGATCCAATGTGTGTCCACTATCTTGAATATCATGTTTATTCCTGTTTACTCTATGTCTACCAAGCATTCAATAAGTAATCATGTTTACACCATGTTTGATCCCTTTGACTTCCTACGGGAATTATAAATTCAACACCCTTGAATACTCACGAGTTGAAATGCTACAATGATAGTTCTATCCGCTTGCAGTTATATTACTTCTTCATTCATGAACTACCGATTGGCGTACCTAAGTATCATTACTTAAGATTGTAATCCTTGTGCACTTTCAAGCGTAGTGCCACAGCTTTGCATATTGCAAGTAAGGATGGTTAGGACGGCCAATCCGGCATTCCTAATTATTGTTACCTAACTGCACTGCTATGGCCGGCGCCCTCGAGTTGCCTTGGGTTATCTCTCTGATGTAGCGATAGTTACGGTATGCCAACACCCGACATTTCTGATGCTATTGCTAAGGATGGATCTATGGTCTATTTTTAGTAGTGACGTTAAGAAATGCCAACAAGCATTTCTGGCGCCGTTGCTGGGGAAGGCAAAAATCATACTGGCATAAACATTGATTACATAATAAGCATTGGTAGCCATAGATTAAGTAGGATAACTTTACTGTTTTCTTCCTCTTTTTATTGGAATGAAAACAGGATAGTGTATTAGTGGTTTCAACTTGCCGGCAAACTTCCACAGTGATCCAGAAACACTCCTAAAGAAGAGAAGGGTTCGTACCGTCTCTTCTTCTGCTACGCAACCGGCACGCGAATCAACCTTTCCAGCACCAACCGCACCAATCGCTATGGCCAAGCCACTCCATGACTACTCCACTCCCGCTGTTGCCAACGTGCCGACTAGGCCCGTTGTCAATATGGGGAATGGGAGCTTCAAGATCCACACTGGCCTCATCTCTATGGTGCAGGCAAGCCAATTATGTGGCTTGCCAAGCGAGGATGCCAACGCCCGCCTTTAGAACTTCCTTGAGCTGTGTGACACCGTTGTCATCAAGGACGTCGCGCAGAACAGCATCAGGCTCCATCTGTTTCCCTTTTCCCTCGTCGGAAAGTCGAAACAATGGTTTTATTAGAACAAGGAAGCTGTTGACACATGGGACAGCACTCCTCGCCAAGTTCTTCCCCATGAGCAGGACCAGCGCTCTGAGGGGGAAGATCTCTAACCTCCAGCAGTCTTCACTTGAGTCCATACCCGAAGCATGGGAGAGGCTCCAAGAGTACATCCGGGCCTATCCTCATCATGGAATGGAAGACTGGCTTGTGCTCCAGAACTTCTATGAAGGCCTCATGGCCATGTCAAAGGGGCACGTAGATACCGCAGCTGGAGGTGCATTCCTTTCTCTCACCATTAACGAAGCTACTGCCCTCATCGAGAAGATGGTGGAAAATCAAAGCTGGGGAGAAGGAAGGAAAACACAAAAAGGCTCGCAATCTGCGAATGAGACAGATGTGCTTGCCGCAAAAATAGACTTGCTGCTGCAAAGGATGGACGGACAAGTTGCAAATCCCAACATGGGCACCGTCCAAGCAGTGAACTCACACACATCGTGTGAAGTTTGTGGTGATGATGGCTATTCGAGGAACAATTGCCCCAAAACCCAAGAAGAAGTAGCATATGTCAACAATGGGTTTCGTCCACCACAGCAAGGTAACAACGGGTGGAACAATCAGCACCGCCCGCAGGGTAATTTCTTCAATCAGCCTTCCTTGAAAGATCTGGTCCTAGGGCAAGCTAAAATCAATGAGAATCTAACCAAGAAGCTGTCCTACAAAGACAAGATCATTGAGAACATCAACGCCAAGCTTGAAACTCTTTTTTCATCTGTCAAAAGTCAGACGAGTTTCAACAAGATGATAGAAACATAGATAGCACAGATAGCTGCATCAATTCCAGTCACTGACACAGAGAGGATCCCTGGGCAACCAGAAACCTCTACTGAGTTCATGCAACCATAGAAGAATGAAGGAAGGAGAGTCTTGCCAACGGACTATAAATGTTGAGCCCTTGCCGAAGGCATTCGGTAGTTATCTAAAAAAACTATATATAATAAAAATAAATTTTGTGCTATTTGTGTCCCAATAAAGATATCTGAAGGGGGCCCACGACATCAAGCAAGCTTGGGGGAGGTGTCCCCGCTCAGGTAATATGTCTTTCTAAATTCATTAAATATTGTTTTAATTTCCCTTTTTATAGAAAGTTTTTATTTTTAGTTTCCAAAAGTTTCCCTTTCTATAGTTTTATTTTTAGTCAAAAATAAAGTTTCTCTGAAAATCTTATAAAAATTATTTTCTGGTAGTATAGATTTCCCCATTTCCAAATCTTATTTTTATATAATTTTTGAAAACCAAAAATATTTTGAATAAATATGTGGAAAATCAAAATCTGGAGCAAGATTTCGAACCAAGTCTGATCGTAACCAGAGAGACGTTTGGGGTGACCGTTGGAGCCAGCAGCCAAAAGGCCGAGCAGAGGCGGGCCCACCACTGGTGCGGGCGCACCCTGCCCAAGGCCTGCTGGCCTCGGCCTTTGCGCAACGGCTAGTAGCCGTTGAGGGGGGCGCTCCCCCGCATGCAATCAGCTCTATAAATAGAGAGGATCCTGGGTGGAGCACCTCACCCCTCTCACACACATTTTTTACTCTCCCCTTCTTCACTCTCTTGCTCCACTTTGCTTCATTGCCTACTCCACAAGCTTAGTGCAAGAAAATTCTATAAAAAACCTCTTGCACACTTCCCTCTCCAAGCAAAAACACCATACACTTGTGCTAGCTCGTCCACCATGAATAGAATTTTCAGGCTTAGAAGGAGCCACCACCAACATGGGGAAGATCTACCAACCCCTGCAAGGAACGAGCAGCCGACACATGGAGGAGAGGAGGAGGAGCCACACGGCCACGCCATTGACGAGGCCGATGCCCCCTTCATCGACTTGGAGACCGAGCGGGAGATGCAGGCATACAACCTCATGAAGGAACGCGAGTTCTTCCATTCACCGGCATTCGACCCCTCATTCTTGCACCAAAAAGGTATGGATGTTGAGTTTGATACTATTTTTGAGCATCTTGGTTGGAGTAGAGTTGCCCCCGTTCATGAGCTTGGGTCACGTCTTTTGACGATGCAAATTTTGGGCACTCTACAAATTGTCGATTATGGTATTACCTTCCGTTGCTTTGGAAGAGATTTTGGTATTTATTGGAAGGATCTTACCAACCGTTTGGGTTTCCACGAGCGGTGCTCCATTGACTTAGGTTTCTCCCTCGGGGTTACCAACGTCATGCTTTCTGGCATTTGATCTCGGGGCAACGCGTCGTTGGAAAATTTCAGGGGCATTCTGCCAACATCCATCACCCCACTCTGAGGCTTCTCCATAAGTGGATCGCTAGTTCGTTCTTTTCAAGAGATGATACGCATCTTACTTACGGCATAGAGTTGAAGTTGCTTTATGCTGCGCTCAAAAATATTAAGGTTGCACCTGTTGTTGAGCTTGTTAATCATTAGTTGCATTCCATTAAGACTTCAACTGGTATCATGTTCACATCTCTTATTACTCGCCTTGCTGCAAGTGTTGATCCCCATGCTGCTAATACCATTATTTACATCACTACTCCTCGCATCATGATTAATGAATCACATATTTCGCATGCACATATGAATAAACGCGATGAAACAGGTAAAAAGATTTTATATTATTTTCCGGGATATATAAACGAGATCTAGTTACCTAACCCAGATCTCGCTCTGTATAATTCCCCGTCACTCACCTTCACCCTCATTGAGAGGGAAGGAGGACGTAGGAGCTCTGTTTCTCGTAGGAACTCACAGAGGAGGGAACAAGAAGAGTAGGCAGCACAAGCAGCAAGGGCAACACAGGCAGCACAACCAGCACCATCCGCGTTGCCAGCACAGCACACTCCACCACCAGCTATGCCAGGGATGGGATGCACCCCTACTATACCTGCACCCGGATTTACCCCTGGGTATGGATATGGTACGGGATACGTTCCTCACCCCTACAAGGCTGGAGGTTCGAGCTAGTAGGTAGGAGGGTCGAGATGGCACGCACACGGAGGCGCAGGCCCAAGCGAGCCAGAGGCATATGGGGTAGGGGGATCCAGGCATCACGAGCCAGGACACTCCTCAGATTCCAAGGGAATGCCACCCCCTATTCGCCCTCACATCACACTGGACGTCCTCAACACTCGCATGGGAGGACTGGAGCTCCAGAACAGGCAGATCCAAGGTACGCTGAATGCCCACATCCAGACTGCTACCCAATGGCATCAGCAGACCCAGCAGAGCTTTATCGACCTTGAGGATGCAAGTCGTCGCCGGCACGAGGCACAGATGGCCTACCTGCGATCCATGGGACATTTCCCTGGACCGCAGCAGTGAGCTAGCTTGGGGGAGGACCCCCACAAGAGATAACATGTATCTTACACTCTTGCACTTAAGTTTAGTTCTTAATTTCAGTATTTAAATTTCAGCAATTTTTCATCATCTTTCAAAAAAAATCCACTCTCATGCACGCTATGGTATGTTAGTTTCTCTTCTGTTGAAATGATGAATAGTTGCTCTATATATAATTCTCTAGTATCTAAGTTATAATTTAGTGTTCATCAAGATTTAAGTTTCTTGGCTAAAAATGTCTCATTCTGAGAACTTGAAATCTTGTGGGTTGCAAATGCATGATCATTTTCTATGCCCATGCGAGACATGATATGGTATAAATAATTTTTGATATGACTTTGTTCTAAGAGAAACTTGACATCCAGAGTTTTCTTTTCAAAAATTCAAAGCAAAGAGTTCCTCAATGATTATGAAATATCTACCAAGGCCATATGACTTGCTTAGTAGTTTGTACACCTTTAGTCATATGCAGCTTGGTGCGCTTTGAGTTGAGTCGAATCCCAGGTATCCTAGAGTGAGATTATAGTCATGCACCCATGATATGAGATTCACGCACCCACCAACTAAAGCCGACTCTCACACTGGGAAGTTGCGCACAACATGCACCCTTCCATCCACCAAAAATATGCCAACTCTTACCCTGAGAGTTGCACCTTAGATTCCACCAAATAAGTATGCCAAACTCTCACCCTGAGGTTTGTGCATCCCCATACAAAATTTTACTCCTTACATCACCATCATGACATCTCTCCATTTTCCTCTTTGAGATCCCTTTGAAACATGTAGGCATCAGTTATCCATGCCAAAGGGCATGGACGGGAAAATCAAAATCCCCGTCAGAAATATATATATATATATATATATATATATACATAATTGATCCATATTTTTTGGGCCCATATGTTTACATTCTCTCATTATCATCCTCACATAAGGAGAGTCATGACACAAGGAGTAACCAAAAATATGTAGATAGGACTACCACCAAAAATTCCACACACATGCACATCTCAATCAAGGTGTATGACTTGTATCTCCTCATGGTCCGGGCTTTGACTTGGCAACACAAGTGTCGTAAGTACGCCCACCTTTATACCTTCCCAAAGCTCCATTCTGAGCCTTAGTGGTAGGTCTTAAAGGCAAACACAAATGCCTTGGGTGAGGATTTCATACACATTGAGCGATCGAGAGAATCATTCGAGGAACTTATTTATTTTGCAAAAAATTATAAAACCTCCGGATTGATGGTCTATCAAGGGATGAATGAATGGTGAGTCTGTTACAACCATTCTATCTTGCATCCAATCAAGAACTGGGAAAAGCTATAAGCCCCATGAGAAGTCAAGGTAAAGAGTGGATATCATGCCAACTTATTTAAATTGTGAATGAATGCTTTGTTATAGGTATGACACTCTTGAATTATATCGGCATAGTAACAACTCCTGATCAACAGCCATACTTAATTATTTGCTAGAGATGAGCAAAGGTTAAGCTTGGGGGATTTGTTGGCAGTCATTATTGACCAATTATAAACTGCCAACTTGATCCAAAGGGAGAAGAAGCAATCATATTATATACACACATGCATTTTATTCCTATCAAGTTCCACTTGTACCATAGTGATTATATTTTGTAGGAATTATAGTGCAACAAGTGAAAATGTGACATACCACGAAGAAAGCGCAAAATACCAAAAGACGTATTCAGAAATGCGCAAACCAAGAAAATAAAGAAAGGCCCGAACAACGTAGAACTGGGCCCGATCGTAACCACGGGAGAGATCCAAGCCTAGAGCCAAACTGACCATGCGAAGGCGATGGCCAGGGGGACCCACCCAGGGTGCGGGCGCACCCCTGGAGGCGGTAAACCGGGCCCATCTTTCTCACGCGGTTGCATGCCGCCATGCATAGGACGGTTTCACCTACTACCAAATTTACATGCGACGAACCGTCCTAGTTCCATTATAAAAAGAGATGCACTCCCCCCTTTTCAACACACACATCATTTGGAGTCAATTTACCTAACACCTCTCACTTGTATCTTTAGTCTAGATTAGTAGTAGAGCAAGACAAGAGCTAGCAAGGAGAGCTTGTTGTTGACACTAGCTAACACCACTTAGATACTAGGTTGTCATCCCTAGCATGGCGCCAGAGTGTACAAAGGTATTTATAAATGTAAAGGCTCTCTAGAAAATAATCTATTCTATCCGCAAGCGCACAGATAAAACACCTCATTGTAGCATTTCACCAGGATAAGTATTCCAGGTATGGTTATTTATAATTTTGCTTAGGGGATCTAAAGAAGATGGAATTAAATCAAGGGACAAAATCTATCAAGGCATAGACTAGAGATAAACTTACAAGAACATGATTACTAATGAGAAACTCGTCACACAGTCACATACTTTAGCAGGGGGTAAACCATAAAGATAATGATAATAAAGTATAAGTTCATGGGATAAAGAGCACAGCGATTAGAAAATAGACTACTCCTCATATATGTAGGTGATGTCGGATTAGCTAGAGAATGGATTCTAAGTTATCTACTAACTACTAAGTCATAATCTACTCTAGTTATCTACAAGATCATATATAGCATAAAAGACTCTTCATTCATGTATAAGGAACATTGATAAAGTAAATCAGAACATCGCATGACTTACTCCACAATACCGGTTCTGCCTGTCCTATCAACGGAGGGTGGACTATATAAGAATCAACGAAGCTGTCACTATCGCGAACTACCACACGACTCGGCCAATAGGATACATTTGCAGATAAATAACATCTAAGCACCACGCTCACATGTAATCTATCACCTAACTCCCTCGCGTCAAGAGCTAAGCGCTTTGCAAACTTATACATAAACTCATTATCAATTAGAACTATATCAAATATAGAACTAGAGCAAACTAAGAACATAATAATTAGAGACATAATGCAATTAGAACAATAGAATTAGAGAAAGATATGAATAATAACAATCTTTATTACCGAAGATCCGAATCCAGAGCGTAGTGCTCTACTTCTCTAATTGCTATCTAATCAACCTCTAAACTTGAAGGATTAGGGAGTAGCTAATTCTAATTCTCTGTGGGAGAGAAGCTCTAAACCCTAACTTTGATGGCTACCTCTGAATAATGATTTCTCCTCTCTCCTCCAGGGGCCAGGGGGTCTGGTTTTATAGTCCCCTCAAGTGAACGTGAGCCATTGGATCAAACCGACATAGATTGTATGGTTTAGATTGATCCTTTAGGTCGGTGGAGTCTTGCCCCGAAACAGAGTCCTGATCCAACTCCTGGCCAGGGCGGGCGCCCAAGGGGGGTGGGCGGGCGCCCTGCCCCCGAGCCCGAATTGCTTTCCGTTCGTTCCCGTGGCTTCTGGATCCTTCTAGATTGAGGAAAATTGCACGGCACGTAATTATCTCGTTGTAAACATGACATGTGGGCCTTCTCTCCATATTTTCTGATAAACCCCTGCAGAAATAGATAAACACCAAAACTCGTGGAATTCTATGAGATAAAACCCTAATTCTAGATGTTTGTTTCATATTGATCCTTTTTCATGTTTATTTGATTATTAATTTTAGTACTTAAGGACCGTCAACAAACTCCCCCAAGCTTACCCTTTGCTCGTCCCTGAGCAAACAGCTAAACTCATACGGATCAGGAGTTGCTTCGATGTTTTCTTTCCTGACAGGCACACATGCTTTTACATAAAAATTCTTCCAGATTAGAGTGAAGTGTTATGGAGTTTAGTACCTGCACTTAAATCTTAAGTAATCGAAAGACAAAATAGTTAAGTCAAGCACTATCCCTCTTGTCTATACTTCACCTTTGTTCCAGAGTTTTTCATAAGTTTTCAAAAATAAAACTCAGAGTTCCCAGCAATGATTCTCTCAAGTCTCTCTATATGTGGTATTTGTGGATCCTTACCATGATATCACTTACCTATAGCTAATGGAATATTTAAGTGGAGCTCATAGGAGTGAAAAACAGCTCATACATATGTTGTCTAATCGAGCCATGGATCCAAAGAAACTCAGCATATAATTAAATTAAGATGTGCATGTGTGATGGAGTAAATGATAGTGATGGTGAAGATATATAAATAAAACTTAGTTCTCATTGTTCCTTATATTGCTATCTCTCCTCTTCTTTGATCTTTGCTTTTGGAGAACATGGGCTATCTTCTCTCTTTTTTTTCAGGTGGGTAGTAGATACCCCTAATTCTACTGTCGGACACTTGTCCATTTTTTCCGCTCAAGTGGGCATCTTTGTACCCCTAATTCTACTTTGGACACTTGTCCATTTTTACCTATCGTCTCACTCTTTTTCTTTCTTTTTCGAGGTTCCGGGCACTTGCCCCTTTTTATTTCCTCGTATATTTTTGCATAACCCATGCCTCTTCTGCATTGAATCTTTTTTTAGAGAGAGAGAGACAATAACAATATTCGGGACAGTGAGTGAAAATATTTTTAGCAATCTTTAATGATTGATGATGAATGCTGTGGTAGATGTGTGCAAGTGAATATCTTAATTTAACCACATGAAAAGCTCCTAAGGGTCTACACAGCTCGATCAAACTCAATGTGAATATAGTAAAAGATGTTATAGCAAGTATGGCTGTGGTAGGTAGTTTTGTTATGCTAGGAACTCATCATGTGATTTGTAAGTTTTCAAAATAAGTCTCTAGAACTTAGTGTAGTAGGAACAAGATAAACAGTAGCTCAACTTTATATCATGCCTTTCTCTTACCTAGGCTTTAGTTTTTATGCTTCCCAAAGATAGTAATTTTAGTTTTAGTAATTCCTGGAAGAACTCTAATATAAAAGCTAGGTACTTGTAAGTAAGCAAACAGAGCAACTGTTCATCATTTCCATCATGCATCTTTTTGGTTATTTATATTTTTTTTTAGATAAATTAAATAGTAAAACAGAATAGAATAAATAAGAAGAGCAAATAGAAACTTACTTGATAAATTTGGGAGGAACTCCCCCAAGCTGGATATTGACGTCGGTCTTACCCGATGTTCCATAACCGCATCATGGTTGTGATGTTGTCGTTCATTGTTGTTGTATCTTGTCTTAGCTCTTCTACTGCAGCGGCATGGTCCTGGTTCCATTTTTGTTGCTCTTCCAGGAGTCTTCCATGTTCTGCTTGCGTGTTCTGGATGTCGAGGAGGGTGTTGTCGGTACGAGTGAAGAAAGCACCGGCCTCTTGATAGTAGTCATTCGTGAAAGCATAGGAGGCGTCGGAGTATCGTCCTGCATCAAATTGGGGTGGAGGTCTGGATCCTGAAGCTCCATATGGATCAGTGGAGTACCTGCCCGTATGAAAAGGCGGGTTTGTCCACTGGTGATCTTGGCTCTCCGGCCATGTCTCCTCTGTTGGCTCTTGTGGTTGCGCATGACGAGCCCATGGGTCTCGAAGGACTCGAGGGTTGTAATCGCAATAATGCAGGTGCACTGCTTCTTCTTGTCCAGGGTCAGCTCCATACCAAGTGCGTTCTCGGTGAGTGGTTATCCTTTCAGATGCCACTCACTGTGGAGTCCTCTGGTTCACTGGTGTTGCTGCAATCTCAATCAAAAAGTTTTGAACAACGTAGAGGCCAAGGTTCGGGTTAGGTAACCGAATCTTGCCTTTATCATCATATAACATATACATTATATTCCCCTCTTTCTTTAACATCTGAGCCTGTCTAAATGTGTCATAGCCATGATAAATTCTTAACTCTTCTATGAAGTCCAGTGACGAGTTTTCTAGTAAGTGAAGATTAGAGGCTAGACGAGTGATAAGTGAAGTACATCCTACTGGTCCCTGAAGACTAGGTATACTAAGCCAATGTGAAACTAATAGTGTAACAGGTGAAGTGGGTACTTTACTAATAGCAGCATATAAAAGTTGTAAATCTCCTACTCTTACTTTCCTAATATCATCGCGATAGAAAAGATTGTACCCAAGCCATTTGTGAAATATCCTAAGAGTGGGGTGTTCCATGTCACTGGTTCGGGCTTGACTGTAAAAATTATCTCTAGATATTTCTCTCCAAAACTAGTGTCTCTCAAAAATGGGTAAATCGGAGTCAATGTTCAGGATGCATCTTGAAGAGAAACCAAGATGGTCGCTCAGCTCTTTCCAACATAACATAAGTTCCTGTTTGAACATCCGAAAAACAATTCCCCCTCATAGTATTGTAAAGTGCAAAGAAATTCGAGGGTGAGAAGACGAGAACCCAGCTCAGTTATATTCCAAAAATTTGTCCAACCCATCATCTGAAAAATTAAGTCGAATTCAGTGTCCATACCTGTTTCTCGTAGTAGGATTGGATCGAGAGTAGGGGTATGAATGAAATCTTTGTTCTTCAGTTGCTGATAGACTTCCTTCTCTCTTCGGGTCTTCAGTCCAAGGTCTCCTATCTTAAGAAGGACCTTGACTTGCTGACCTGATGAAGATGATGGAGCTTGTGTGGGTGTCGAGTCGACGCTCACTTCTGATGGCTGTGAGGAGTGTCGGGCGGAACTCCTTGTACCAATGTTCTTGAGAGCCTTCCCTGCATTCTTCACCTTCTTAAACATCCTGCAAAAGTTGGCAAAAACACAACTGGTGGAAAATGTGAGATAAAATGTTAGTGGTCAGCTGTCTGGAGTGTCAGCAGTCCAGGGGTTAATCGTTCAAGACAAGTTTCTATTTTGATAGAGCCTCCCCCTGAACAACTTTTATTTCTGCTTGGACAGCGGGATCACTACTTGCTAGGTGATAAATACTCTCTCAAAAGATCTCCAACCTTCTCTTCCACTCTCCTCTTTCTCTCTACTCTCTTCTCTTCACTACAAGAACTCCTTCTCGGGAAACTGAAACTTGTGTGGTTTTATGGAGTGTTTGTGTGAAGAGAAGGGGAGCTGGAGGTGGCCTTTTATAGGAGGAAGGAGGGACAGGGCGGGCGCCCTTGGTAGGTGGGCGGGCGCCCTCTTATGATGCCCATCCTGGGTGTGCCTCCTCCACTTGCTTCCTTGCTTTGATCTCACGCAGAATAATGTTGTGTTGGTAGTGGTTGGACGGTGGAAAGATGTCAGGTGAGTGGAAACATATTGGTGGATGAAATTATGTGATGGGATGTATGTGAGGTGAAGTGTATGACATGTGGGACCCAAAGAGTGCGGGTCCTGCTTCTAGAAGATCAATATAAATAAATATAATGCAGGAAAATCTATGAGAGTTGAAACTTAATGAAAATGATATTGGAAAATATTTTTGTGCCTCCACAATAATTAATAAATATGGGTTGTTACACACCACGAATTTTATTTATATGGGGCTTTTGATTATTATAATAATGCTATGAATAAATGTGACTAATGCAAGATTTAATTATGCAAGAATTAAATATGAGAAAATTAATAATGCAGATAAATACCGATTTACCTCCCGGTGAGGGTTCGGGATTTTTAGGTCCCCCAAGCTGGACCTCCAAATCTTTTAATCTTCTGAGTTACCTTCCTCCGGAGATGGTGTCTCCAGTGGTTCTTCATGAACTTCCTTCACTGTAGAGTCCCTTTCTAGTCTGGGTTTGAATGTGAAGTGTTCTTCTTGACCGTTTATGTTGAACTTGATTTCTCCCTTCCCGACATCAATGTGGGCATTGGCAGTGCTCAGAAATGGCCTTCCAAGGATGATGGACACTTTCGAGTCAGGACTCATGTCCAGTACTACGAAGTCTACTGGCACAAGGAAATCTCTGATCTTGACTGGAATGTTCTCGGCGATGCCCAACGGGTGTCGAACCGATTGATCCGCTAGTTGTAGGCACATTGATGTTGGTTCTAAGGTTGCATGCTCAAGTTTTTTGTAGACTGATGCTGGCATCACACTGACACTTGCTCCGAGATCACAAAGTGCATTGTTGAAGTGTTGGTTTCCGATCGAGCAATCAATAGTGGGGCATCCTGGATCTTCCTTCTTCTTTGGTGGTTTGTTGAGGATGGCCGCACTACATTCTTCTGTCAGCTTGATAACCTCAGTGGTGGGCAGTGGTCTCTTCTTGTTAAGAATATCTCTGATGTACTTTGCATATGTAGGTACCTGTATGGCATCGAGCAGAGGTATGTTGACATATAATTTCTGAATGACCTCTACAAACTTACCAAACTGCTCATCCGACTGCAGTCCTCTGTTTCTTCTGGGAAATGGCAAATAGTTGGTGTCGTAAAAATCTTTCCTCATTTCTCCAGTTCTTGGTGGTTGGAGCAGATCTTCTGCTTCAACTGGGCTTTCTTCTTCTATCACTGCTGGTTGCACTGGTGCTGATATTCTTTGTTTCGCTTTTGGGTATGGTGGATCTCTGGTGGCTTTTCCTCCTCTAGTAGTTATATTCTTTACCTTTGCTATTGGGTTGACTCGAAGTTGGTTGATATTTGTATGCTGTCTCAATGGCCCTGTGATCTTCTTTGAACTTGGCCCTCTGGTCAATCCAATGGAGCAAATTCTCCATCTTAGTTGATAATGCTTTTACTTCTTCTGGTATTTCTTCAGTTTGATGACATTGTTGAGCTTTATCTTGGAACCAGCTTTGATTTTCTGTTATCTTATCCAAAAGTATCTCTGCTTTTCCAGTTGTAAGCTCCAAGAATGATCCTTTAGCAGATGCATCTAGGCACTCACGAGCCTTCTGGGTTAATCCATGGTAGAAGGTCTGCATAAGTAACCATGTGGCCAATCCATGGTGAGGACAATCTGATATGTATCCTTGAAAACGCTCCCATGCTTCTGAAATGGCTTCTGTCTTCTGCTGTTGGAAACTGACAATATTTCTTCTTAAGGCAGTTGTTTTACCTATAGGGAAAAACTTTGATAGAAAGGCATCTGACAAGTTCGTCCAGTTGTTGATGTCATCTTGATGAGTGTAGAACCACTTCCTCGCTTTTCCTTCTAGTGAGAATGGAAAGAGGCGAAGTAGTATGACGTCTTTGTCAACTCCGTTGATGTGGATTGTGCTTCCAATCTCTAAGAAATTCTGCAAGTGTGCACTGGCATCTTCATGTGCCTTTCCACTAAATTGTGTAGCTTGTACCAAATTGATGAGGCTTGACTTGAGCTCAAACTCGGGTATTCCTTCTTCTACTGCAAATCTTGGACCAGTTGGAATGTTGTCAAGACTTGGAGCAGAGAATTCTTGCAAGGTTTTTTGTGCCATAGCTTCAGCAATTGGTAGCTAGCTTCTTCTTCTCTTGATTGCTTTGGTTCTGATGATGAAGAGTTGAATGTACCCAAAGTCAATCCTGTTATACCCTGTATAAAAATATAAACATAGAAAAACAACAGGGTGAACCTGCCAAAGCAGCGGTGCCTTGTTATGATTTCTCACTTAGTAGCTGTTTTCTGCAATTATTTCTCTATAGTCTAGTCTAATGTTTTGTGTGAATAATCCTTGATTGATTTTCTGGCTTTCCTTAATATTACTCTTTTGTTCCCTTTTATGACTTATTCCTGAGACTCGTATAAATCCTATAAGTCCCCGGCAACGGCGCTAGAAATGCTTGTTGACACTAGCTAACACCACTTAGATACTAGGTTGTCATCCCTAGCATGGCGCCAGAGTGTACAAAGGTATTTATAAATGTAAAGGCTCTCTAGAAAATAATCTATTCTATCCGCAAGCGCACAGATAAAACACCTCATTGTAGCATTTCACCAGGATAAGTATTCCAGGTATCGTTATTTATAATTTTGCTTAGGGGATCTAAAGAAGATGGAATTAAATCAAGGGACAAAATCTATCAAGGCATAGACTAGAGATAAACTTGCAAGAACATGATTACTAATGAGAAACTCGTCACACAGTCACATACTTTAGCAGGGGGTAAACCATAAAGATAATGATAATAAAGTATAAGTTCATGGGATAAAGAGCACAGCGATTAGAAAATAGACTACTCCTCATATATGTAGGTGATGTCGGATTAGCTAGAGAATGAATTCTAGGTTATCTACTAACTACTAAGTCATAATCTACTCTAGTTATCTACAAGATCATATATAGCATAAAAGACTCTTCATTCATGTATAAGGAACATTGATAAAGTAAATCAGAACATCGCATGACTTACTCCACAATACCGGTTCTGCCTATCCTATCAACGGAGGGTGGACTATATAAGAATCAACAAAGCTGTCACTATCGCGACCTACCACACGACTCGGCCAATAGGATACATTTGCAGATAAATAACATCTAAGCACCACGCTCACATGTAATCTATCACCTAACTCCCTCGCGTCAAGAGCTAAGCGCTTTGCAAACTTATACATAAACTCATTATCAATTAGAACTATATCAAATATAGAACTAGAGCAAACTAAGAACATAATAATTAGAGACATAATGCAATTAGAACAATAGAATTAGAGAAAGATATGAATAATACCAATCTTTATTACCGAAGATCTGAATCCAGAGCGTAGTGCTCTACTTCTCTAATTGCTATCTAATCAACCTCTAAACTTGAAGGATTAGGGAGTAGCTAATTCTAATTCTCTGTGGGAGAGAAGCTCTAAACCCTAACTTTGATGGCTACCTCTGAATAATGATTTCTCCTCTCTCCTCCAGGGGCCAGGGGGTCTGGTTTTATAGTCCCCTCAAGTGAACGTGAGCCATTGGATCAAACCAACATAGATTGTATGGTTTAGATTGATCCTTTAGGTCGGTGGAGTCTTGCCCCGAAACAGAGTCCTGATCCAACTCCTGGCCAGGGCGGGCGCCCAAGGGGGGTGGGCGGGCGCCCTGCCCCCGAGCCCGAATCGCTTCCCGTTCGTTCCCGTGGCTTCTGGATCCTTCTAGATTGAGGAAAATTGCGCGGCACGTAATTATCTCATTGTAAACATGACATGTGGGCCTTCTCTCCATATTTTCTGATAAACCCCTGCAGAAATAGATAAACCCCAAAACTCGTGGAATTCTGTCAGATAAAACCCTAATTCTAGATGTTTGTTTCATATTGATCCTTTTTCATGTTTATTTGATTATTAATTTTAGTACTTAAGGACCGTCAACACTTGTCTCCTTGGAAGAAAGGATCTTCTTGGTATAAATAATATTCAATCTTCTTCCATGAGCGAGTTCTATTTATCTTTATATGATTATGCATATGAACTAGAGTATGATTGTGTTCTTATCTTGTTCATAGTATATGAACTAGTTCTTAGTTCTTGTGCTATGTTCTTGATATGTTCATCATTATTCTTCATTGTTCATAAGATTAGTATGATTAGGATTAGAATTAGGAATGGGATGATGGTTCACTGTGCTGTGATTGTTGCTCTTAGCCTAGCCTGTCACTCCGAAGGGGTGGGGCCCATGGGGGTTAGGAGTTCAGGTATACGGGAATCAGTGGATATGCGGGTATCTTTCGGGTAGAGGGGTAGGTGGCAGGGTAGTGACAGCTCTGTCATCCTTTGCATTCCCCCACGATCAGGTATTTCGATAGGAGTTTTGTAAAGTGTCTATCGGCTGGGTATCCAGCTGCGGGGATCTCCCCTCATCTCAGGCTTAGTTCTAACTCTATTTATTGCTAATTAGATGATCCGCTAACAATTATATGCATAGTTATATGTGATCCAAGCCTGTTCAAGCAGATTTATTTCTTTATTCTTTATTTATTATTTCTCTTCTATTTTATCCTTGAGGTTGATCCAATGTGTGTCCACTATCTTGAATATCATGTTTATTCCTGTTTACTCTATATCTACCAAGCATTCAATAAGTAATCATGTTTACACCATGTTTGATCCCTTTGCCTTCCTACGGGAATTATAAATTCAGCACCCTTGAATACTCATGGGTTGAAATGCTACAAAGATAGTTCTGTCCGCTTGCAGTTATATTACTTCTTCATTCATGAACAATCGATTTGTGTACCTAAGTACCGTTACTTAAGATTTTAATCCTTGTGCACTTTCAAGCGTAGTGCCACAGCTTTGCATATCGCAAGTAAGGATGGTTAGGAAGGCCAATCTGGCATTCCTAATTATTGTTACCAGATTGCACTGCTAAGGCCGACGCCCTCGAGTTGCCTTGGGTTATCTCTCTGATGTAGCGATAGTTACGGTATGCCAACACCCGACATTTCTGGTGCCATTGCTAAGGATGGATCTATGGTCTATTTTTAGTAGTGTTGCTAAGAAATTCCAACAGCCAGCCGGGCCCGCTGGCTAGAGCGTCTAGAGGGGGATAGATCCCCGTCGACGTCACGTCGCCGGTGAGGCCTCACGGCCAAAACTGAGGGCATCATCGTGTCTGCCTCACATTTGTGACTCGATCCCACCCCACATCGCGACCCACGGTCGAGCAAAGCGATCTGGCCACCAGCAATGGCGCACCGGCGGCGCTGCCGCGGTGGTGCCGGCCACCACACGCCGGTAGAGCGTGCCAGAGTGATTGCATGCGACTCAGGAAGCCACGGCGACCGAAATATGCGTGGTAGCGAGGCAAGAAAAGGTCAGAAAGGGAAGAACAAGGGACACCGGCGCCATGGAGAGCTCCGGTGAGGTCTCGCGCTCTCCGACGAGCGATTTAGTGCCCTGGGGAAGCTCACCTGCGCGAGAAGATCTCGTCCGAGCGTGGTGATGCGAATGCGGAGCTCAGAGAGGTGGAAGAGGGCGCAGAGAGGCAGCGGTGTGCTTGGAACGAGGTGGAGGAGACTCGGGAGCTCCAATGGCGGGCGGCGGTGCGATGCGCGCGGAGCGGAGGCGAGAGAGCGAGAGAGAGCGAGACGGTGCGCACAGAGTGGAGGAGGGAATGGCGAGCGCGCTGGAGCTGTCCACAGGTGGAGGGGAGGGTCATGACGTCGGCCGGGCGTGCATGCCGTCCATGCGGCGCCGCTGGCCTAACGCGGTCGGGCGCGCGTGGCGCGGACATGTCCGAGCGGGAGGAGGAAGGGGACGCGGGCGCGGGGAGGCCGGGTCGGCTTTGTTGGCTGGGCCGGTTGGTTGGCGCCGGCCCGCCAGTGAACAACCCCCCTCTCCCTTTTTTTAAATGTCTATTCCAAAAAGCTTAAATGCCAAATTTGAGACTTTTGCAAAGCTTTTAAGGATTTGGAGTAAAAAGAAGAAATACTCCCCATAAAATTCTCCACTACTTAGTTTCAAGGTGCAAATCCAAATTCCAAACAAAATTTGAATCACAAATTAAAACTTGTTCTAGGTTTGTAAATAAATCTATTTTGGGAAATTTGTATAAAATCCATATTTCAAATTCTAGAGCTCCAAAAATTTCACAAAATTATCCTTAATTCTTCTAAAACATAGTTCAAATTACTTTGGTCATCACAAGCATTTTTGAAGTAAGCATAATAATTTATCATATTTAAATTCATTTAAAGCAATCACATAAAATCACAATTTAAATGCTACTATGCTCATGTGATCCTATGCTCATGCCCATGCTTGATGAGAGTGCTTATGAGTAGTTTATGAGACTAAGTGCATGCTTAACACCTAGGGTGTTACAACTTGACCCCCCACACTTGGATTCTTGAGCATTTTGAAATCCAAAGACATGGGAAACATCAAGTGCAGGGGTCCTGCTGGTGGCAACACACCAACAGGACCAAGTTGGGTCATGGGTAAGTAGCTACAATCTTATCATCAATTTAACAGGGGAAATTTCAATCTTGTGTACCCTGGCATAGAGCAATTTTATTTCATCATCTTTTAGAGAGTTAGAAGTACTAGGAAAAAGATTGGTAGTAATCCAGATATAAATTAAGCACAAGGTTGGATTGTGAATTTTAGAGGTTAAGAGAGTGGAGCAATCATCAAAATATACTCTTGTTAAACCTAGGCATGGTGCTGTCTAAGTCAATTGTACTGTCAAAGTCACAACCTAGAGCAGTGGTTAGAAGACCCCAAGTACAGCTACACTCTTGCCCACACATGCGAAATTATATGAGTCAATTTTAGTGTGCATAAAAATTCTTTAGTGAGCACTTCTATACCAAGTTTAAGGTACTCACCAAAAACCTCCTAAACCAATGGTATCAAAATATCATTGAATTCTTTAGTCATACCTGCGCGGTCCACAAGGGCTGGGTCGAGGATGCTTGTATGGCGGAAACCGCTCTCCTTTAGGTTGTTGAACTTGATCACTCTTCCGGTGTTAATATGAGTTCATTCTTCAAGATCCATTGCTCTTGGAGGAAGTTCGTAGAGCACCACTTGATGGTGACTCTCCCCTTCCTCCATCCTCTCATTGCTTCCCTCATTAGAGTGATGAGAGCTTTGAGAACAACTCTCACCCCCTTTGGACTTCTAGAATCGGGAGAGGAATGCTTTCTCTATTTTCCAGCACAACACAGACAACCAAACCTTTTCCTACTTCTACTCCTATGAAATACTAAATATTTTTTGGTTTTTTTGAAAGGCAACTATTCTAATCTTGAGAAATAACTTGCAACTAAGAAGAGAGAAGATGGATTGTGAGCTTGAGATAATTTTGGTGGTTTTGGGTGTGGAATTGAGCTCACAATGCATGGGTATTTATAAGGGACGAAGGGCAAGTGGTGAACACCCCAATGCGGGGGTCGACCGACCTCCCCATAAGCACTATGTTTCAAAATTTTGAATCATGGTAGGGAATATTGCAACATATATGAACTCTTTTCCAGAGATTGGCCAATGTACGGGTCGGCCGACCCCTACCCTAAGCACTTTAGCACTCTAAATGATGTGGCATTAAGTGTCTACTAAAGTAAAGCTTAGGCGTGGAAAAGAAGTAAAGTTCTTTTATAAGAGTCCCTTGCCTAGTGCTATGTGCAAGAGAAAAGATGCTTTGCAAAAGTGGAGATATGCTTAAAGTGGTTGTCAGTGATCATGACAGCACTAGAGCATGTCTAGGGGACCACTTTGTAGGTTTAAGCTGGTGCCCAGGTCCCAAACGAGCCATTTCTTTTCAGACTTTGGCTTGTGTGTCATGCATGGGATTCTAAAGCAAAGCAAATGGGAGATAGTAGACTGCAAAAAGGGCAAGTCTCGGGGTCGACGGACCCCAACTTGAAAGCTCTACGAGCATCCAAGTGCTGACCTCAACACATTGCATCAAGCCAAAGTGAAAGACTTCAAGTGGGCCCAATGGTGGGGTCGGCCGACCCCACCTCTAGGTGATCCACATGTCAAAATTGTATTGCAAGTTGTTCTCAAGATTTTCATTTATTATTCCTAAGCATTTTGTCGAAGGGAAATATGCAAAACTAAACTAAGCATGCAATTGGAAGGGAATTGCAAGAATTGAAATGCAATGAGTAAAGATGGGATAAGTGCTGATTTACCTTATAAGCAAGGGCTCCATGTTTTAGGTTCGTAGAGCAGGACCTCTCCATCTTGTTTATTGCTTGGGTGCTTCAGATGGCCCTAGAGATATGGACCAAGATTGCACCTCCTCTTGCCACACTTGCCTACCTTTGCCTTGACGTTCTTGGAGGCATGGTATGGTTCTCCTTTAAGCACAATGGCCTCCATGGTGACCTCTGGTTTCACAGCTAGTCTCGCTCATGATTGAAGGGGGCCTCACTGATATAATTGATGACATTTGTGCTAGAGAGGACCACGACAGGCTACTCAAGGTAACTTGGGTGGCGTATATGGGGCCAGAAGGTGTTGAGTTTGAGACAAGGAGGATTGGGATGGAGAAGAAGAAGAGGGAAGGCCAAGGAAAGCTATTGCCAAAGATTACAAACTTGTTTTCACAAGAGTTGCAACTAGGAATAGTTTCTAAGTGTTGGCACAACTCTCTGGGTCAGATTGGGGTTCCCAACTATGGGTCGCCCGATCCCACCTCAGTGGAAACCAAAGTTCACACTTCTCCCTCAACTCTCCCTTTCGTAGGACCACTTTCAAGATACTTGCATCCTATCAAGTAGGGGTCACCCGACCCTTAGTTGATGGGTACAAAGCAAGAAAGTTTGGGTCCTACACTTTTTAGGTGACTAGAAGTGGTCTGGCCGAGTTTGAGCCCTAGTGGGTACTAGGTCCAGGTCGCCCGACCCCAGTTTGGAAGTTCTGGAGCAAACATGTTCTGGGTTTGTACTTCCCCACATGCCATAGAAGGTTTGGCCAAACATAGGCTTGGTTAGCGACTAAGATGGGGTCACCCGACCCCATAATGGAGGCTCCCCAAGACCAGTTTTGTCTCAAGGACTAACATAAGTGTATTCATGCTATCCTAAAGGCCAATCCACACAAAATATATAAAATGTTAAGACATGTAGATTTTAGTCTTGTTGAATCTTTAGTAAGGATGAGTTCTAGCATGTCAACTTCTTCTATCAAGGATCAAACTCCTATAAAACTCTTAAGAAGGTGGCCACTTACCTCGAAGATGAAGAGTCATAGCATTGGCCCTTCTTAGTTGCATCGAAGTTCTCTTTGGCCAAGAAACTTGTCTTCGACCATGAGGATCTCAAGTTGTCTCCATGAATGATATCATGACTTACCCATAGAGATATTGATGTTCTTGCTGCAGGGGTTAGTCCAAAGATGCAACCAAGTTCCATGCAAGTATGTTTGGTTCAATAATCAAACTTAACACCATGTCTTGTTTGATTAAGGTAGTCTATTTAACCTAAGCACCATGCTTAATTTAAAAAGACTATGGAGGTACTCACTCGAGCGATTAGTAGAACCAAACCAAAGCATACTAACATAGAAAGAGGGAGCATGATAGGTTGAACAAGATTCATCATACTAGAGACAAGATAATGAGTGATGAAGACAAGAGGCAAATATTTTTTTTATTTTTATATGCAAGGCAATGCAAAGTGGAGGATGAATGCATTTAAACAAATATGTTGTGGTTAAAATAATGAAAAAAAATGAGTGATATGCATGAACATCTGGGCTTTAGCTTTTTCCTATGGCGTGGCCCATCCAAAGGACAGCATCATACCGACTATTAAGGCCGATATATGAGCGAGGATGTTCCCGTTTAACATTCGACTACCACAAGCTAGACTAGGAGCCCGAATAGGTAGACAACAATTAAATTGTTGTCTATCTAGACTAGGCATGATGCCCGATTACAACTCAAAGACTATGAGCTACCCAAGAAAGCACTAGATTTATGCAACATTAAGCAAACATGCAGTGGAAAGGATAAAAAGAAAAGAAAGATAAAAGAGGAATAACTCGAACGACTTTGAGTCTAGTTAACCAGCTACCGTTCCCCGCAACGATGCTAGAAATGCTTGTTGACTCTTCTTAGCGTCACTACCTAGGATTGTCAGTCCTTGGCACAACACGAGAAATGCTTGTGTGACACCAGAAGTGGCAAACGGTTTTACCGCAAGCAGACGGTGGTCAATGTAGCACTTCACCAGGAGTATTCCAGGTATCGTATTTTCCATGGGGAATGAGAAGTGGAATAACTAGACCAATTGAGCCATCGGATGATGAGCAAAGGGCTTAGGATTGGGTGGAGAGGTATTTCTAGTATTCAGCTTCTGGCTAAGCTATCCTAAGTATACGTGAGAGTTAACTCCCTTCCTACTGTGGCCGATAGGTGAAAATGGTGTGGAGAAACACTTCCCTAGGCAGCTACCATGCAGGCCAACTATTATTTGCAACTTGCCTAACAATACACTAAAGAGAACTCCTAATGTCCAACAGAGGTCTGTCACGCTTTGCTGCTGGCCTTCTTTAGGTGCAACAAAAATCCACAAGGGTAGACTTAGTCTAGACACCACGTCTACACTAATTCTACTACTCTAGACCCAACTAAGGTTTCGAGCACTTCACACAAGGGAAAACAATGTGCCAGATAGGCTAGTTGTGTACTTAAAATAAGCTAAGACAAAAAGTAAATACTGGAAGTACTCAGATGAGAGACAACTAGAAGGAAGACTTACTAGAAGCCAAGCATCCGCTGAGGCGCTCCTAGAAGAAGACACCCGACAAGCCGGGACTCCTCCTTGGGGAACTCTTCACTCTCTTCCCTCCATTCTCACACTTAGCTAAGAGTAGCTCTTCCTAAGATACATCATGCTTAACTAGGCTCTCTAAGGGGGTATTTATAGGGGAGAGATGGAGTAGGGGCTACTCCAGCGCCACGTCAGCAATCCGCGTGACCTCCAGCATGCACTGTTGGATAAACCAACCTTAGAACTACCATATGATCAATGGTTGGGGATTTCCATCACATGGGGACGTCGGTGGGAGTGAATCGACTCAAGATGGGGCCCACATGTCGGTCGGCCGACCTACCATTTGGATGACAATGGGTCCCACTGACCTTCTAGAAGGTCCCTAGGTCGGTGGGAGGCTGGGCAAGGTGGCATGACCCAATTGGTCGGTCGGCCGACCGACCTTTGGGCCCCTGGCCCACCACTGGCCTCCTGGTGGTGTCCCCACTTGTCATGTGAAATGTTGTCCAAAGTCGAGTCTAGTTGCACACTTGCTTGCTTCCACGTGGGCCCAAGGGTCCATGTGCTAAGTGTTTGAACCATTGAGGGCAAGCACACATGGATCCAAGGGTTGGGATTGACTCCTTGGAGTATGCCATGGGTCATGCCATGGAGGGGAGCCCCTAGTGGGCCCAAACCATGGTCGGCCGACCTAGGTTATGGGGCCCACAGGGCTCATTTCCTTCTTCCCTGCATTGAACAAGCTAAGAGTACAAGTGGAACTTTATTAGTGATAAACATGTTCGTGTGATGCTTATATTCCTTCATTCGAGGACTGTTGATAGGCTTTTTAGTATATAGAACTGGGTCTTATTTCCCGTCAATAGTGTAGTGGGGAGAACTCAAACTAGATGAATGCATCAGACTCTCCATTGCCGATATGGAGAAAAATGAGTCGATGATGATAGCAGCCGCATACTTTTGGTCAGATACCTTCAATGCTTTCATGTTTGGTCATGGCCTAGCTTCCCCCACACTTGTCGATGTGCTCATGCTCACAGGGCTAGACATCTCAACTGCTGATGACGGTAGTCTTTTCAATCGGAAACCTGACCACATAGTAGATGCTCGTAACATCGACGGTTGGTCAGGATACATCCAGAAGTATCAGCAAACTGGATCGGTTAGCCAGAGAGAACACGCCATTTTCCTAAACATGTGGCTAGACAAGTTCATCTTCTGTGGCTGATTAGTAGGGCCCACCTGTGTCTACTTAGCAACTGCCGAGTGGTTAGCCAACAGTTCCCGATTTCCTCTTGGCCGATACCTCTTGAGTTCTACTTATCACCTCCTTCATCAAGTGGCCGAGAAACTTTTGCTAGGTGAACCCATCGACAATTTTGGAGGTCCCTGGTGGTTTATTAATATGTGACTTAATGCCCATATGCACAAGCGCCTACAATGGGATTTCTTTGCATAGCGGTTTCCACGGGACATTGCCGAGGATTACGAGTTAGCAGAAGATGAATGGGCAACTCGCTCGCCCCTCAATTTCAGCAAAGCCATCATAGTCCTCCCTGGGACCAATGCAAATGAGAATCGGATCGGCAGATTCTTTCAAACTTTCTACAACAGCCTTTGCAGGGACCATCGGGCTTGTATGCCTTATGAAGACGAAGAATTCAGTTTCCCTCTCTCCTTTCACCATACTGATCAAGTGCTCAACAAGGATAATGACTTGACGTTGGCAATTATCACCCCAAGGGCAATTCCAGTGAACACCTTTGGTAGTGGAAAGAATACCAACACAACCTATGAATCTCTGCTATGCCGATGTGGTCAAGCCGAGGGAAACAATCATGTGTTGTCTCGAATGGATCAGGGTAGCTGAACTTCTACCAGATGCCAATACAGCAGACATTGACCTATCAGCTTGGGTTCCAGCCTCCTTCATCACCGAATCCTACAAACTATGGTGGGAAGAATGGAAGGAAAAATTGTTCATGGCATCGGCTCACGTTTATTGGAACTTGATCGACCCCGAGCGCGAAATCCCCGATGATGCTGTAAGTCCATTTCTGATGCTCAATACTTCCTCTACTTCTAATTTTATCGACAACTTATCTTTTTGCTTTTACAGGTCGATGATCTGGCACCATCGGTAAGCAAAAGCGGGCGGCCGTTTGATATCCGGCCAGCATCTCTGATTTCTTTGATCAGCCACAACACCCCCAGCTTAGCACCTCTGATGCACCGAGGCGTTTGTTTTAAGAAGATGACTACCAAGCGATCAAAGGCCACTCCATCGGTTGCTGCCGCCACCCTAGCACAAGCTTTCAAGGTAAATCCCCTCAATTAATTCCTGTTATACCGATTTTGACCTATTCTTATATTATCTTTTCAGGGAGCATCAACCATAACTAGAACGTCATCCGTAACTTTGCTTTTCATTAGACACCTTCATTCTTCAATGAATTTCAGAAATATTCCTCTGCTCTTATATCTAACTCTCAAAACTTTAAATTTTGTGGCAGCAAACCAGCGCGTCGACAAGGGCCCAAGGCAATCAATCATCGGGCGCTGATGCCCCCAGTCGACAACCAGCCAAGCCCCTCATAAGAGAAAATCCCCCAAAGCACCAAGACTCAGCCGAAACGGCAGAAAGCAGCACCAACCTCTCCACCTCATCCGGTGCCCCAAACTCATGCAGATTCGGCCGATGCACCTGAGATGACCATCGATCCACTCAATCAAGGGACGTCATCGGCCGTTATTCTTAAGCAGGCAACTATCACTCCCCCTCAAGGTAAAGTACTAATCATTAAATTATTGCCAATGAATTTTTCACATAAACACCATCATCATCCTTAGCATCTGCAGCTAAAGATATTCAATCGGCAAATCTAGCCGATCAAGGTACAATACAAGTTGCATCCCTAAGTCAAAGGCAAGAAATCACCCTAAAACAAGTAAGCCACCTGATTTGTTTGATTTTGTATTATCTGCATCTAATCTTGACTAACTCATTTTCTCTTCTATTTTCAGGAACAAGACTCCCCCGACAGCTTGTTCTCCTTTGCCATCGACATCTCTGATGATGACGGTGAAGAAGCAAGTTCTTCCTTGGCGCTCGGAATCGCATCAGCAGAGATCAAATCTAAGTTGGAGGATCTACTGGGCATTTTGCAGCAAGATACAGCCCAACTGGTGGGTGATTCTAACCTAGCCAAGGACATCTCCAAGACTCTCTGGGGTCAAATTCCACCCGATGTCAAAGAAATGATCTTCCAAGCTGCCCATCTGGAGAGCCGCCAACTCCAGAATCAAAAGGCTGTTCAATGTCTTGCCGATAGAGCTGCCTACGCCCAACTCAAGGAAGAAATGCTCCAGGTAAAGCATGCTGCCGATGAGAAGCACAAGAGCATCGGCACTTTGCAATCCTCAAGCACCGAATTAAAGCAGAAAATTTTTGATCTGTCAACAAAGAGAGAGGCTCTGCTCACTAAACTTAAACAAGTTGAAGAAGCGTTAACCCAGGCCAAGCAGGAAAAAGCCAACTGTCGGATGTGCTCAAAAATCTTCAGCAGAAAAGGGATGCCCAAGCTCGCAAGGCGTTCCACATGAAGAAGAAGCTAAAACCACTAGAAGGCTCAGCCGATGAAGACACCCAAGAGATAGAGGAAGCCAACCAGATTCGCCTGCGTGCAATATCAGCTATCCAAGCTTTGTTAAATTTGTAAACCTCTTCATCGGCAACATGTTTTACCAATTCTCTCGAAAACACAAGTATTTGATCCAGCCAATAGGATTGTTATCGGTACTTAAACTTCTTATGCATCGACCCAGACACTAGGGTAGTATCTTTTTAAATATTTTCCATTCAATGCCCTGGGAAATTCAACTCCTTCAAGAGTCTCTAGAATATATGCATTGCCAGGAGCGGATCGATTTATCTGATAAGGACCTTCCCAATTAGGAGACTATTTTCCAAATTTTTAACTTTTATTCCTAATCGATAGAATTAGTTTCCACAACTAAATCACCATCGGTGAGCTCCTTAGCTTTTACCCATTTATCATACCATCTAGCCACTCTCTTCTTATTCCCTTCTATATTTACCAAAGCCTTTAACCGATGACCTGCCAAATCCTCCAACTCATCTTTCATTTGAGTTACATAATCATCGGCAGCTAACTGATCTTGAGAAAATATCCACCTAGAGCCAGCTTTGATTTCCCAAGGTAACACAGCGTCATGCCCATATACCAACTGATAAGGCAATACTTTAGTTGCACTATGACACGGCATCCGATACAACCACAGAGCTTCATTTAACACTATATGCCATCATTTAGGGTTATCTTCAATCTTTCGCTTGATGAGCTTAATAATTCCTTTATTAGAAGCCTCGGTCTGCCCATTGGCTAGATCATAATAAGGAGAAGAGTTCAACACCTTAATTCCCATACTGATTGCAAATTCATCAAACTCTCCCGATGTAAACATAGTACCTTGATCGGTAGTGATTGTTTGAGGAATGTCAAATCGGTAAACAATATGCTCCTTTACAAAATCAATCATGTTAGCCGATGTCACCCTCTTTAAAGGAATAGCTTCAACCCATTTAGTAAAATAATCAGTAGTGACGAGAATAAACTTATGTCCCTTGCTCGATGGCGAAAAAATTTGACCGATGAGATCAATAGCCCATCCTCACAACGGCCAAGGCTTGATAATAGGATTCATAGCCGATGCGGGTCCCTTTGGATATTGCCAAACTTCTAACACCCTTGACACCCTTTGAAATATTTGAAACAATCCTCAAGAATGGTCGGCCAATAATATCCATTCCTTCTAATTATCCACTTCATTTTAAAAGCCGATTGGTGTGCTTCACAGACCCCCTCATGAATTTCACCCATCAAGCTTTTTGATTCATCATCACCAAGATATTTGAGTAAAATTCCATCTGCAGTACGATAATATAGCTCATCATTAAGAAGTACATACTTGGTGGCTTGAAATCTAACACGCCTCTCAACTTTCTTAGATGGGTTTCTTAGGTAATCAACGATTTCCTTTCTCCAATCATCGGCACCGATTGCCGATAGAAACACTTCCAGGATAGGTTGATATCCTGAAGAATGTTGGGCCAACTGATTAGCTTTATGTAGTCAAGGAATATGTTCCAAATGGAATTCTTTGAATTCCTTCAATAACTGCAAACATCTTTCGTAATATGATATTAAAATTTCACTTCGGCATTCATAAATTCCAGCCAACTAATTTATAACGAGCATAGAATCACCGAAGATTTCAACAGCATCGGCATGAACTTCCCTTAATAACTCTAATCCTTTGACTAGAGCTTGGTACTCCGCCTGATTGTTTGTTGATGTAGCAACAATCGGCAAAGAAAACTCATACTTCTTCCCTCGGGGAGAAATCAACACTATACCGATACCTGCCCCTTGATCACATGTAGATCCATCAAAGAAAAGCGTCCAAGGAGCAATCCCCAAGGAACTAATCGAACTGCAATGTTGGGTAACAAAATCGGCCATAATCTGACCTTTGACTGCTTTAGCCGATTTGTAATGTAAGTCAAATTCCGATAATGCCACTATCCATTTACCGATTCAACCACTCATAATCGGCATCGACAACATGTATCTGACTACGTCATCTTTGCATATGACAGTACATTCGGCCGATAACAAATAATGCCTTAATTTAGTACAAGAAAAGTACAGACATAAACATAATTTCTCAATAGCCGAATACCTCGTCTCGGCATCCACCAACCTTCTACTTCAATAATAAATCACACGTTCTTTCCTTTCAAATTCTTGAATGAGAGCTGAACCGATAACTGCAACATCGGTCGATTGGTATAATCTGAAGGGTTTTCCATGCTGAGGTGGAACTAATACTGGAGGTTTTGTCAAATAATTCTTAATTTCATCTAAAGCCGATTGTTGCTCTCTTCCCCACACAAACTCTTGATCAGCTTTTAATTTGAGCATAGGACTGAAAGCTCGGATCTTACCCGATAGATTGCATATAAACCACCTGATGAAATTAATCTAGCCGAACAAGAATTGAAGTTTAGTTTTATCAGCAGGGGCAACTATCTTGTTGATTGCATCAATAGATGTTCTACTAATTTCAATTCCTCTCTGATGCACCATAAAACCCAGAAACAAGCCTACCGATATGCCAAATGCACATTTATTTGGATTCATCTTCAAACCATGTTTCCTTGTACATTCAAGTATTTTTTGCAGATCGGCTAAATGCTTTACGAAATCCCCAGACTTAACCACCACATCATCAATATAGATTTCCACCAACGTACCGATGAACTCATGAAAAACAAAATTCATAGCCCTCTGATAAGTAGCACCAGTATTTTTCAAGCCAAAAGTCATGACTATCCATTCAAATAATCCAACATGATGAGGACACCTAAATGCAGTCTTGGGAATATCTTCTTCAGCCATGAATATTTGATTATATCCTGCATTGCTGTCCATGAAGCTAATAATCTGATGCCCAGCTGCAGCATCCACCAACATATCGGCAACTGGCATCGGATAACCATCCATCGGTGTAGCTTTGTTAAGATTTCTAAAATCAATGCATACATGAAGTTTTCCGTTTTTCTTGCAGATAGGAAGCACATTAGAAATCCACTCAGCATACTGACACTGCCGAATGAACTTGGCTTCGATAAGTTTGGTTATTTCGGCCTTAATATCAGGAAGAATGTTAGGGTAACATCGACGCGCTGGTTGCTGATGTGGCCAAAATCCAGACTTAATAGGCAACCAATGTTCAACAATCGATCGGTCTAATCTAGGCATCTCGGTATAATCCCAAGCAAAGCAATCTTTATATTCCTTTAACAAATCGGTTAATTGCTGCTTACATTTAGAATCTAACTTAGCACTAATGAAAGTAGGCCTCGGCCTGTCACCACTACCTATGTCTACTTCTATTAAATCATCAGCCGATGTAAATCCCTGTCCTAACTTTCCATCATCGGCGAACCTATCCATTAAAACTCTTCACCAGAACCAACTGCTTGGATCGGTGGAATCTCATAATTGGCAACTTTGAGAAAATCTTTCTCCCGCCTCTCCCGATATGCATTTGGTTCGCTCGTAAGTATCTGATTCTACCGATGCAATGATGTAGGAAGAATCTCCAGTATCAAATTTAATTATTAAATAAACAAAGAAAATGATCCAAATGAAATCAACATCTAGACTTAGGGTTTTATCTGACAGAATTCCACGAGTTTTGGTGTTTGTCTATTTCTGCATGGGGTTTTCAGGAAATACGGAAGAAAGGTCCACACGTCAGGATTACATAGAGATATTAACGTGCCGCGCAATTATCTTACATCTAGAAGACTCTAGAAGCCACGAGAACGAAGCGGAGGCGAAATGGGGCCTGGCCTAGGGCGCCCGCCCAGGAGACCAGGGCGCCCGCCCACCTCTGGAGTCCAATCAGGACTCTCTTTCGGGATTAAGCTCCACCGACCTAAAGGATCAAGGATAACCATTCAATCAATGTCGGTTTGATCCAACGGCCCATATTCACTTGAAGGGACTATAAAACCAGACCCCCTGGCCCCTGGAGGACAGAGCCTCTCAACCCTAATTCATTATTCTTCAAGGGAGAAGAAGCCTCTGATCAAGCCTAGAGGCACCACATCAATTAGACATCTAGATTAGCATAGCTACATAGGATTAGAACTAGAAGGAGTCAATCTTCGATTGGTTTCCGGATCTGTCAAGAGGATTCTTGGTAATACTCTAATTGTTCTTCTAATTGTTCATCTTTGTTCTTCAATATTATGAATATGACTTTGTTCTACTTCAATATATTGCTTATGACTTTGCTCTACTTGTTTATATTCAAGATTATATTGTTCTTAGTTTATCATAGTTATATACTTGGCTTAGTTAGATTGGATCTATATACATGTTTAGGATCGTATAGCGTTTATCCATCGGATCCATGGGTAAATAATAGATATTGTGTAGGCGTGGTGCTTATACCGTATTTATCTGCGATTGTACCCAATATGCCAGATCGTGGGGTAGTTCGTGATAGTGACAGCTTGATTGATTCTTATATAGTCCCCCTCTCGTGTATTGGGCTGGCAGAGCAACATTATTACAGGGGAGTGATTACGATGTTTCTTATATTCCTTGCTAATATCACTATGCATGGGCGTAGTCCTGTCTCACAATGATTGCTAGGTATGCTTGCACTAACTATGATAATGCTAGACTATATAGTTGAGAATAACTTAGGAAATATTCTTGTAGTTCGTTCTAATTCCATGCTAATGACTTCCTAGAATATCTAATTGAGGTGCTTATCATATTTATTATGTGGCTAAGTTATGCTTATCAGATTAATTATCTTTGTCACTATTCACTACTTTATATATCCTTTATGTGACACTTATCCCTGTATGAAAGAGTTAGATAAATGTTCTCAATTATACATGCAATGATAGATACTCAATCTTATATTCCATTCTATAATCAATATTGATGGTTACTAATCCCTTCCCAGTGGTAAAAATATAAATAACGATACCTGGAAACTTCCCGGTTAAAATGCTACATCGGTATTAATCTGTGCGTTTGCAGATCCCATTCATTATTTATTTAGATGAGCAATTGCATATTTCAATACCGCATCTCTCATGTCAAGCTGGGGATGACAACTTGGCTTAAGTGGTATGAGGGATAGGTTTGGCATTTTTGGCGCAGTTATCAGAATTAGAAAACTAAGTCTATTTTTGGTAATGACGTTAAGAATACCCAACAAGCATTTTTGGCGCCGTTGCCGGGGAAGGTTGATTACTAATCAGGAATGAATATAGGAATTTGAGTTATCATTCGCATCACTAATATGATTGAGCTTATCAATTCTCTCATACAGTTTTACCCTGATATTTTTATATTTTATCTTATGCAGGGTAATGTATGAATAGAAGACATCTTCCAGGAAATTTTGTTGACAATCCCGAAGCATTATTCAGAAAAACAAGAGCCAAGCTCAAGAAGAGATCATCAACACTTCAGCAAGAAGCTTCATCCAATCAAGAAGATAACCGGAACTTGTCTTCAGAGTTTGAAGTCATGGCGAACAAATCAATCCGCGATTTCTCAGCTCCCACTACGGACAACATCTGCACTGGACCTGCTGCAGAGATCGATGGCAACTTTGAGCTCAAGCCTGGACTTATCAACATGGTGCAATCCAACTAGTTCTGTGGGAAGGCACACGAAGATGCTAGTGCTCATCTCCAACACTTCCTAGAGATTTGCAACACATTCACCATATCAGTGTTGATATTTGGTAACACAATAAGGAAATGATCCGCAAGCGCACGGATATCGGTGAGCATTTCACCCGGGAGGTTTTCTAGAGTATCGTATTTATATTTTTACCACTGGGAGAAAGGGTGCATCTGACTAACCAAATCTATTGCTACTATCCCTTTAGGCTACAAAGAATGTTTCTCGATGTGAGTGATGTATAGAGAAGACTGCAACCGTAGTCTCGTTCTAACCTTGGTAAGGATGATCTACTATTCTATTGGGGAAGCTAACGGAATCTAGACACCACAAAGGATGTTCGACCCGCACCTATAAACCTACCCGTCCTGCTAACAAGATGTGGGATACAAAGGTAACTCAGAAATGTCACGTTCCTCGCTACTACCACAGTCCAGCTAGTCAGGGGATATCTATAAGTACCCTAGCCTAAACACCACGTTTACGCTAGCAATGATTACTCTAATACTCAACCGGAAGAGGATTGAAGTAAACTCATAAACCAAAGAACAATAAAACAAGAACTTACTAGAATTAGAAGTCGAATTACAGAAGAATCTTAGGAGCAAGCATCGGGTTCGAAGACTTGATCCCGCAGGTACAACTCGGAGTAGACACCGAGAGGCCGGCCTTCCTCCGATCTACACCTCCACTCTATATCTCTCAATCTAGTAGAAACTAGAAGATCTAATTCTACTCACATTGGATGCTAAGCCTAAAATAAATTTTATTTAGAGGAGAGGTATTCCTTCGAGGGCTCCTCTCAACTCTATGAAAAACTTGTCTCCTCCAGGGGCCAGGGGCCTTGCTTATATAGTCCTCCTCCTCTATGCATTTTTGGGTCGGTAGGCGATGTGGTACTACATTATCCTTGATCCTTTAGGTCGGTGGAACATCGTGTGCGAAGAGAGTTCTGAACGGAGTCCAGAGGTGGGCGGGCGCCCAGGTCCTCAGGGCGGGCGCCCTGGGCCTGGCCCCTTTTGGCCTCTGCTTTCTTCCCGTGGCTTCTAGAGTCTTCTAGATGGTAGAAAATTGCGCGGTGCGTTGATATCTCTATGTAATCCCGACATGTGGGTCTTTCTTCCTTATTTCCTGATAACCCCCTGCAGAAATAGACAAACACCAAAACTCGTGGAATTCTGTCAGATAAAACCCTAAGTCTGGGTGTTGGTTGCATTTGGATCCTTTTCTTTATTTATTTGATGATTATATTTGGTACTTAAGGACCGTCAACAACTCCCCCAAATTTACCTCTTGCTCGTCCCTGAGCAAGGCTGGACTCAAAATTTTCTGCAATGGTTTCATGCCTTAAAAGTAAGATCTTATCTCTGAATTAGAGTAAACTGTTAAGACTTAAAAACTTACTCATTTTACCTTTCCCCATGGGGCTTGTAACCGTCACTTGTGTCTTGAGCAGTTAAAAGATAGAACGGTCAAGTCAAGCACCATGTCTCTTATTCTTGATCAGCTATAGCTCTGGAGTTTTTGCAGATTTTCAAATAAAACTCAGAGATTCCTTATATGATTCTCTCAAATCTCTCTTTTGTGGTATTTTTGGATCCTTACCAAGGCATTAATGGTATATGCCTTCACTCAAAGTATGTGGTATTTTTGGTATAATGCATAGTGATATTGCTTTCTCTCTCACCCTATTCTAAAAGGTTTTGATATCTGGAGCTCATAGGTGGGAGACAGCTAATACATACTTACAAGACATTTATTGCATAGTCAAACCATGGATCCAGAGAAACAAGTCAATAAGTTAAATCAAGATGTGCATGTGTGGCGAATGAATGGTGTATGGTGATGATGGTGATAACAATGGTGAAAGTCTAATTCTACTTTTGCTCTTTTGAGGGGATACATACCTTTCTTGCACTTTGAAGGTTTTTGAGAGGAATGAGATGCTCTATATTTTCTTTTTCTTTTCTCTCAGGTGGGTATCTTGTACCCCTAATTCTACTGTCGGACACTTGTCCATTTTTACCTCTCGTCTCACTTTTTCTTTTCTTCGAGGTTCCGGGCACTTGCCCCTTTTTATTTCCTCGTATTTTTTTCTTTTTTGTTCAGAGCACTCATCCTCCTAGAATAATGTAGCAAGTGGTAGTAACCAAGATAACTTGAGCATTTATTTCACAGGGAAAACAGAAATAGGAGAATATTTTTGGCTATTCTTTCCCGGATTAGGAGTAGAATAATTTTTGGGTGAATCTGGAGATGGAACTGAGTAGATGTATGTGGATGCGTACTTCTAGAGTAGAAGCAGCATGTGTGAGTGATCGTGCAAGTGAATCTTGATTTATCCACATGACAAGCTCCTAAGGGTCTACACAGCTTGACCACACTCAATGCTCATAAGCAGTAAAAAGTAAATGTGTGGCTCAAAGTCTAATAAGCATGTAAATTTGGCTGTGGTAGGATTTTAAACTCTCATCATACAGGAACTCATCATGTGTTATTTTAAAGATTTTCAAAGATAAAATTCTCCATAATTATAGCATCTCTAGGAACAGATAAACTGCAGCTCAACCTTCCCATATCATATCCGTTAACAACTTAGACTTTAGATCAAGTACTCTTCCCACAAGTTCAGGTTTAGAGCAAATCTTACTTCATAACAGTCATGCCTAAACTTGAGAGAGATTTCAATTTTAAGAACTAGTCATGGCAGAGCAACTATTCATCATTTCCATGTGAGAGTTTATCATGAGGGTTCATAGCAAACTTTATTTATTTATTTATTTAGCAAACTAAGCAAAGATATATATATAAAAGCACAAAATATTTATTTGGGTTTATATGATTATGCATCTTTTATTATTTGAGTAAAGTATAAACGCGAGTAGAAACACTTAGCTAGATTAATGGGGGTGCTCTCCCCCAAGCTGGATTTTGCCGTAATTTCTTCTGATGTAGCTAGCAGGTGGTCGAGGTGTATTTGAAAGTCGGCAGAAGCTGACAGCGATTAGGATGTCCTCTGTCTGCTAGCCTTCTTTGATCCTTGAATTCTGTGGAGCTCAAATAGACAACAAAACTTTGTGGAACTGGTTAAGTGTTAGCATAAAATCTCTTTGCCTTTATCATGTTGAGCCTCCTCAATAAATGTTATTTATTTAGCAGGATCATGCACTTATTATTTTTATATTTTTATTGTAAGATGAAAACATATTCATTTTATGCCACCACAGTGAATGTACCTATGGTTTTTATGCCATGAGCATACTCACATGGGGCTTAACATTTTTTTATTTTCTTTTTGAGATGATATGAATCTGATTAACTAAGCAAACTATTTTAAATAATTGAAAGGAAAATGATAACTACCAAGTTTACCTCTTGGCAAGGCGTTCGGTGTTTTTAAGTCCTCCAAACGGGACTCTCTGTTTTCTCAATCGTCCTGAGATTTGCTGGGTGGCGTAGTCGGTGGTTCCGGCGGCGCCTCCTCTTTGTGTATAACCATCTTCTCCCTCCACACCTGACTCGGTGCTACGGTCTCCTCAGGACAGTTCTGTTCAAGCCGTATGTCTTCAGACCTTACCACTTCCCCTTCGTAGTCTGCCCATCCGTTCTTTGACGATTTGCCTCCTCTGGTTGCGTCGTCTTCTTCTTGTCCTGACCTACTTAGAGTCTTCAACTATATAGTTAAGGTCAGTAAAATAGTGGCGTACCTTCTCAGAGGGGAAGTGCATGTGGATTTCTCCGGTTCCAATGTAGATGATAGCTTTGATAGTGTTGAGGAACGGTCTTCTAAGGATGATGGGTGGATCGTACTCGTCTTCTCCCATGTCAATGACCTGAAAATCGTGTGGAGCTAAATGTATATTGGTTGTAGGGGCATGGTTCCATGCAGGAGCTCATAAGTGACTACGGCCATTATGTTGTCGTTAGATCCGGTGTCGTAGAGTGTCTTCTGAAAAGAGTATCCATTGATTTTGCACTTGATGCTTGGAAAAGCAGGGTCGTCCTTCTTGATTAGGAAAGGCGACTTGAGTCGACGATCTTGACCTCTTTGACTTGCAGTGACCATCTTAGCTAACTCGGTCCATATTTGCTTGTTCCTGTTCCTCCTGTTGATCCTCTTCCTTGGTTCATGTCGGGATTGCTCTGAAAATTGTGTAGTCTTGTTCTTGAAAGAAAGTCTCCTTCTTCCCCTTGATGTAGAAACTGATCTTGGCAGTATTAACGTAGATGACAGCTCTGGTGTTTAGGAATGGCCTCCCTAAGATGATGGGTGCCCTCTCCTCAGTACCAGTCTCTATCACCACGACGTCTGCTAGAGCGTACAAGGTACCAACTCGGACGCAGAGGTTCTTCAATATTTCCTTTGGGAAACTGAGTGTCCGATCTGCAACCCTGGGCATAATGTGGATGCTGGAGCCAAAGTCGCAGAGTGCTTTTGGGAAGTCCACCATGCCGATGGAGATCGAGATGACGGGGCGTCCTGGATCACCTCTCTTAGTAATTAGGCCTCTGTTGATTCCAACCTTGATTTTGTTGAGGACGGAGTTCACGTCCTCCAGCATCTCAGGGCAGTGATTGCCTGAGTGTCCAGTATCTCCAGTGTGTTTGTGCTCGTAGATCCTGGTTCTTCTCTTGGTGGAGTCTGGGAGTTATAAAACTCCTTCATATTATGCTCGAAATGTTCCTGCTCATAGAGACAAGGCAGAGATCAAGTGCATGGGCCCTGTTGGTGGAAAACACCAACAGAACCAAAAGTGTATTTGTTCTTCTCTAACCTTAAGCATAGTGAGCAAGACAAAGTTGATGGATCATGAGTGTAGCATTTAAAACATTTGCCAGATCAGATTGCTTGACCTAATGGAAAGATAATCTATCTATATATATTTTTTGTTTATATCTTCCAAACATTGAATGTGCAACATATTAGCTTATATGATTAGGAGCGTGGGATCACTAAGGTAGTACTAAGAACAAAGATTAAAGGACTAAACATGTTGAATTAATTGGGTTGGTTAATTTGGAGCTACAAATCATACATGTTTGTCTCTTTATTGTATGTGAACGCCAAAACCAAGGAGAAGCTTATAAAAGTGATAATCAAGTACTTTAAGATGTTACCTTAATTGAAGAGTGATGGTATAGTATCACCTTATGGAAGCTTTCCTTTCTTAGCGGTTGTGCATCGTGCTTGTGGCACCCTCCATGGATCATCTCTTGATGATGAATGAGCTATGTCCTTCTTGTGCAAATTGTTAAACTTTATGTGTCTCCTTTATCTCCAATGAGTTTATATCTTAGGACTTCCCAAGTTGATAATGAAAGTTTTCCTGCAGGGGTTAGTCCGACAAAATATACCATTGTCTACTCAAGCAGTTTTTAGTTCAGTAACCAAACTAGACTCCATGTCTAATCAGATTAAGGAAGGCTGTTTAACCTAAGCACCATGCTTAATTTAAATGCCAATGGAAGTATGTCGAGTACTTCCAAACCAACACTTACTAGGATAAACAAAGGTAGCATGATGGTATTTATAGAGATCTACTCAAGTGGAGATGAAGTAGTGTGATTAGTATCTAACAAATTGAGCATGTCTCAAAGGTAGGGACAACCAACATAGCAACATGGCAAAGGATGTTTTTATGTAAAGTACTCCCCCAAGCTTGAATTTTGCAAAATTCAAGATTGGATGAATTTAATTTAATGTTGCATGATGATTGGTTGGGCATACCTTGCGCTTGTCATTCATCCGATCTTCTTACTCCAATCCTGGAAAGGTTAGTGGCAAGAATACCCGAAGGAATATTTCTACAATCATCTTTATATGCTCAATACACAAGGCAATGTTGCAAATAATTAAAAGTTCATATTACGGTCTGATAAGTGCTTGTTTCAGGACACTAAGCTTGTCCTTGGGAAACCATCAATTTATATCGGCGAAGTGGTTTCCCCTCCAACGCTGACCTATATCAAGATCAACGAGATCTGCAATATTTATTATAGACATATACATCGACAACTGCCCTTTTAAAGTTTTTATAAACAGAAAGGAAGAGGGGGTTGGAGATCGCAAATGTAGTAAGGTTGGAGAGACCAATTGATTGAGGAGATGTTTTATATGAGCAAGGACTTGATGAGGTATTTATGAAATAACTTCCATGCTCACTGTTGTTTCTCTCATTCTCAAACTCCAAGGATGATTATTCATGAATGCTTAAAATTCCTCTAGGATTGTCTCTCGAGTTTGTTTTATCTATCCATTCAATGGTGATAGCACATGGATTTTTAATGCCCTCTAGCCATTGATGTTGTTCTTCTCGATCCTCCTTGTGGTCTTGGTGACTCTTATGCATGGGATGTCTAGAGAGATTCATAAGATTATTGGGAGGTTCAAGAGAAAGAGCATAGTAGAATTTATTAAACTCAAGGATGGGATAGATAGCCGAATCATGGGATTGAAATGTTGGGAAATCGGCTATTGAAACTTCCTTTCCTCGTCTGGGAGATGATTCCTTCTCTATCTCTAAAATTTTTCTATGAAGACTAGTGCAAGAAGGATGTCTACGAATCAAGACATACCTTCCTTTACTAATAGATAAAGAAAGAAAGACTCTATCAAAGGGTATATGATTAAGACCAATGTAAAAATATCGAGGAAAAACATGGTTCTGTAGGGCTAGGTTTAAACCAGAATTTATAGAAAGATTAACAAATTCCCTAGGTGTAGCTAAAAGTGCATTATCTTCTTGATTAAAAGATAGGACCTCGGCTATAGAAAAGGGTTGGTTTTGACCTATTGCAATCAACTCCAGACACAGATCATAATTAGGGGCAGGACTTGTTGACTCCCATGGTCTATGGCTGGTCTCTGAAGGTGCAAAGAATTCAATAATAGGTATGGAATTTAAGTTATCCATAAAGATAAAAATAAAAAGATCAAAGAATAAAAGTATAAAAGTATAATACAAGATAATAGCAAGACTTAAAGTTATCTCAGCAAACCGTCTTTCTCCCCGGCAACGGCGCCAGAAATGCTTGTTGATATTTGGTAACGCAATAAGGAAATGATCCGCAAGTGCACGGATATCGGTGAGCATTTCACCTGGGAGGTTTTCCAGAGTATCGTATTTATATTTTTACCACTGGGAGAAAGGGTGCATCTGACTAACCAAATCTATTGCTACTATCCCTTTAGGCTACAAACCATGTTTCTCGATGTGAGTGATGTATAGAGAAGACTGCAACCGTAGTCTCGTTCTAACCTTGGTAAGGATGATCTACTGTTCTATTGGGGAAGCTAACAGAATCTAGACACCACAAAGGATGTTCGACCCGCACCTATAAACCTACCCGTCCTGCTAATAAGATGTGGGATACAAAGGTAACTCAGAAATGTCACGTTCCTCGCTACTACCACGGTCCAGCTAGTCAGGGGATATCTATGAGTACCCTAGCCTAAACACCACGTTTACGCTAGCAATGATTACTCTAATACTCAACCGGAAGAGGATTAAAGTAAACTCATAAACCAAAGAACAATAAAACAAGAACTTACTTGAATTAGAAGTCGAATTACTGAAGAATCTTAGGAGCAAGCCTCGGGTTAGAAGACTTGATCCCGTAGGTACAACTCGGAGTAGACACCGACAGGCCGGCCTTCCTCCGATCTACACCTCCACTCTATATCTCTCAATCTAGTAGAAACTAGAAGATCTAATTCTACTCACATTGGATGCTAAGCCTAAAATAAATTTTATTTAGAGGAGAGGTATTCCTTCGAGGGCTCCTCTCAACTCTATGAAAAACTTGTCTCCTCCAGGGGCCAGGGGCCTTGCTTATATAGTCCTCCTCCTCTATGCATTTTTGGGTCGGTAGGCGATGTGGTACTACATTATCCTTGATCCTTTAGGTCGGTGGAACGTCGTGTGCGAAGAGAGTTCTAAACGGAGTCCAGAGGTGGGCGGGTGCCCTGGTCCTCAGGGCGGGCGCCCTGGGCGTGGCCCCTTTCGGCCTCTGCTTTCTTCCGGTGGCTTCTGGAGTCTTCTAGATGGTAGAAAATTGCGCGGTGCGTTGATATCTCTATGTAATCCCGACATGTGGGCCTTTCTTCCTTATTTCCTGATAACCCCCTGCAGAAATAGACAAACACTAAAACTCATGGAATTCTGTCAGATAAAACCCTAAGTCTGGGTGTTGGTTGCATTTGGATCCTTTTCTTTATTTATTTGATGATTATATTTGGTACTTAAGGACCGTCAACAATCAGGAGTCCCCAGAGATGCTATACTACTTTGCCTCTTCCCATTCTCACTGTTAGGAAGAGCGAAGCAGTGGTTCTACGCTACAAAGGAGAAGAACAATACGTGGGCACTCTACTCCATGAACTTCCTGGCTAAGTTCTTTCCCATGGGCAAAACCAATGCTCTCCGTGGGAAGATTACAAGTTTTCAGCAACAACATGATGAATCTGTTCCAGAAGCATGGGAGCGCTTCCAAGACTACATCCTAGAATGTCCCCATCATGGAATGGAGAGTTGGCTAGTGATGCAAACGTTTTATCATGGGCTCGGCAACAGTGCCCGAGAAACCATGGATGCTGCAGCCGGAGGAGCATTCCTATCACTTACCATATCACAAGCAACAGCTCTTGTGGAGAAGATGGCGTCCAATCAAGTCTGGAATGAAGAGAGGACCCAGGCACGCAAGAAAGGTGGAGGTATGCATCAGCTCAAGGAGGTAGACATGCTGTCTGCAAAGCTAGACCTGCTCATGAAGAAGCTCGATGATAGAGCTGGAGATAAGAAAGAAGTTATGCACATCTACGACTCTCACATGACTTGTGAGGAGTGTGGAGATACTGGACACTCAGGCAACCACTGCCCTGAGATGCTTGAGGATGTGAACTACATCAATAATAACAACAACTACTACAACAACCGTCCTCAGCAAAATCAAGGTTGGAATCAACAGAGGCCTAACTACTCAGGTAATTATCATGGTAACAATTCTTACAACAATAATAATTTTCCACCTCTAAGAGAGTTAGTGTCTAATCAAGGAAAGCTAATGGATAACCTATCTAAGAAATTGGCATCTAATGATAAAATGCTAGAAAATATAAATAATAGAATGGATAATTTCTCTACAGCCATCAAGAATCAAATTAGCTTTAATAAAATGATTGAATCTCAGTTAAATCAAATAGCTGCTGCTGTTCCTGCTACTAACCCCGGTATACCATCACAACCGGAAGGATTAGAATCTGCAAATCTTGTAGACATGTTTGATGTAGGTAATTGGAGTAACCCCGTCACTAAAGTTACTACTGACCTTCTGTCGGTCAAGAGAGGCGATCCAGAACGCCCCGTCATCCCGATCTCCATCGGCATGGTGGACTTCCCAGAAGCACTCTGTGACTTTGGCTCCAGCGTCAACATTATGCCCAGGGTACTCTATGAAAAATTCTTTACATATCCTTTATCAGAAACAACAATGTGTTTGCAGTTTGCAGATCAGACGATAAGTTTTCCAAAAGAAATATTGAAGAACCTTTTTGTCTGAGTTGGTACCTTGTACGCCCCAGCAGACTTCGTGGTGATAGAGACCGGTAATGATGAGAGGGCACCCATCATCTTAGGGAGGCCATTCTTGAACACCTCGGGAGCTGTCATCTACGCTAGTGCTGCCAAGATCAGTTTCTACATCAAAGGGAAGAAGGAGACATTTTCCTTCAGGAACCAGACTACACAAATCCCAGATCAATCTCGACATGAATCAAGGAAGAGGACCAACAGGAGGAATAGGAACAAGCAAGTATGGACCGAGTCAGCTAAGATGGTCACTGCAGTTCATGGAGGTCAAAATCACTAACTTAAGTCACCATTTCTGACCAAGAAGGACGACCCAGGAATGACAAGCATCTATTGCTCCATAAATGGATACAACTTCTACAAGACGACTTGCGACACCGGATCGGTCGTCAACATAATGGCTACAGTCACCTATCGGCTCTTGTTCGGAACCATGCCCCTAAAACCAACATACATTCAGCTCCAGATGGCAGATCAGACATTTCGAGAGGTTAAAGGAATAGTAACTAATGTCCCTGTCAAAATAGACGATCATTTTTTCTACACAGACTTCCAGGTTATTGACATGGGAGAAGATGAGTACGATCCACCCATCATCCTTGGAAGACCGTTCCTCAGCACCGTCAAAGCAATCATCTACATTGGAACTGGAGAAGTCCATATGCACTTCCCCTCAGAGAAGGTACACCGCTATTTTACTGACCCTAACTATATCATTGAAGACCCTAAGCAGGTCAGGACAAGAAGAAAACGACGCAACCGCAACCAGAGGAGAAAAATCATCAAGGATGGATGGGCAGACTACGAAGGAGAAGTGGTAAGGTCAGAAGACATACAGTTTAAACAAAATTATCCAGAGGAGACCGTAGCATCGAGTCAGGAATGGAAACAGAAGATAACTATACATGAAGAGGAGGCGCTGCCGGAAGTACCGACTCCGCCACCCAATGAATCCCAGGACAACTAGAAAACGGAGAGTCCCGTACGAAGGACTTAAAAACACCGAACGCCTTGCCAAGAGGTAAATTGGGTAGTTATCCTTTTCCTTTCAAATTATTTAAAATAGTTTCCTTAGTTAATCATGTTCATACTATCCTAAAAAGAAAATAAAAATGTTAAAAATAGTCATGTGAGTATACGAGTGGCATGAAACCCATAAGTACATTCACTGTGGTGGCATAAAAATAAAATAAATATTTCTTTTCTGCTTTATAAAATGAAATTATAAAAATAGAGAGTAATATTTATTGAGGAGGCTCAACAAGATAAAGGCTAGATATTTATGCTAACACTTAATCAGTTCCACAAAGCTTTGTTGTCTATTTGAGCTCCACAGAATTTAAGAATCAAGAAGACTAGTAGACGGAGGACATTCTAATCGCTGTCAAGATACTACCGACTTTTAAATACACCTCTGCTACCTGCTAGCTACGTCAAAAGAAATTACGTCAAAATTCAGCTTGGGGGAGAGCATCCCCATTTATCTCGCTAAGTATTTCTATCTATCTTTATACTTATACTATATTAAAATATAACTATAAATAACTATGAAAAACCAAATAAAGATTTTGTGCTTATATATATATCTTTAGCTTAGTATGCTTAATAAATAAATAAAGTGGCTATGCTAAACTGAATCTTAATAATAAAACTCTAGCATGGATATGATGAATAATTGCTCTGCCTAATTTTCAAATTGAAGTTCTTTCTCAAGTTTAGACATAACTGTTATAATTTAAAGCTTGCTCTAAACCTAAATTTATGGGAAGAAAACTTGATCTGAAGTCTAAGTTGTTAACGTTGTTAACGGATACGAGATGGGAAGGTTGAGCTGTTGTTTATCTGTTCCTAGTGATGCTAGAATTCTGAAGAATTTTATCTTTTAAAATCTTTAAAATATTGCATGATGAGTTCCTGTATGTTGAGAGTTTAGATTCCTACCACAGCCATATATACATGCTTGCTAGACTTTGAGCCACACATTTACTTTTTACTACTTATGAGCATTGAGTGTGGTCAAGCTGTGTAGACCCTTAGGAGCTTGTCATGTGGTTAAATCAAGATTCACTTGCACGTTCACTCACATATGCTGCTTCTACTCTGGAAGTACCATCCACATATATCCACCAATTTTCATCTCCAGAACCACCCAAAAATATTCTACTCCTAATCCGGGAGAGAATAGCCAAAAATATTTCTATTTTTCCCCTGTGAAATAAATGCTCAAGTTATCTTGTTACTACCACTTGCTATATTATCTCAAGAGATGAGTGCTCTAAAAAAAGAGATACGAGGAAATAAAAAGGGGCAAGTGCCCGGAACCTCAAAAGAAAAGAAAAAAAGTGAGATGAGAGGTAAAAATGGACAAGTGTCCGACAGTAGAATTAGGGGTGCAAGATACCCACCTGAGAGGAAAGAAAAAGAAGAACATCTCATTCTCCTCAAAAGTTTCAAAAAGCAAGAAAGGTATGTATCCCCTCAAAAGAGCAAAAGTAGAATTAGACTTTCACCATTGTTATCACCATCATCACCATACGCCATTTATTCGCCACACATGCACATCTTGATTTGACTTATTGATTTGTTTCTTTGGATCCATGGTTTGACTATGCAATAAATGTCTTGTAAGTATGTATACTTTATCTCCCACCTATGAGCTCTAGATATTAAAACCTTATTAGAGTAGGGTGAGAGAGAAGGCAATATCACTATGCCTTATACCACAAATACCACATATTTTGAGAGAAGGCATGTACCATTACTGCCTTGGTAAAGATCCAAAAATACCACAAAAGAGAGATCTAAGAGAGAGTCATACAAGGAATCTCTGAGTTTTATTTGAAAATCTGCAAAAACTCTAGAGCTATAGCTGATCAAGAATAAAAGACATGGCACTTGACTAGACTGTTCTATCTTTTAACTACTCAAGACAGAAGTGACGGTTACAAGTCCCATGGTGAAAGGTAAAATGAATAAGTTTTAAGTCTTGATAGTTTACTCTAACTTTGAGATGAGATCTTATTTAAAAGCATGTGTACCGTCAATTTTCAAAAGTATTGCAACAATTTCTGATCCATCGCTGAGATTATCCTTGCTCAGGGACGATCAAGAGGTAAGCTTGGGGGAGTTTGTTGACGGTCCTTAAGTATCAAATTTAATTATCAAATAAACAAAGAAAAGGATCCAAATGAAATCAACATCTAGACTTAGGGTTTTATCTGATAGAATTCCATGAGTTTTGGTGTTTGTCTATTTCTGCAGGGGGTTATTAGGAAATACGGAAGAAAGGTCCACACGTCGGGATTACATAGAGATATTAACGTGCCGCGCAATTATCTTACATCTAGAAGACTCCAGAAGCCACGGGAACAAAGCGGAGGCAAAACGGGGCCTGGCCCAGGGCGCCCACCCAGGAGACCAGGGCGCCCGCCCACCTCTGGAGTCCAATCAGGACTCTCTTTCGGGATTAAGCTCCACCGACCTAAAGGATCAAGGATAACCGTTCAATCAATGTCGGTTTGATCCAACGGCCCATATTCACTTGAAGGGACTATAAAACCAGACCCCCTGGCCCCTGGAGGACACAGCCTCTCAACCCTAATTCATTATTCTTCAAGGGAGAAGAAGCCTCTGATCAAGCTTAGAGCTACCACATCAATTAGACATCTAGATTAGCATAGCTACATAGGATTAGAACTAAAAGGAGTCAATCTTCGATTGGTTTCCGGATCTGTCAAGAGGATTCTTGGTAATTCTCTAATTGTTCTTCTAATTGTTCATCTTTGTTCTTCAATATTATGAATATGACTTTGTTCTACTTCAATATATTGCTTATGACTTTGCTCTACTTGTTTATATTCAAGATTATATTGTTCTTAGTTTATCATAGTTATATACTTGGCTTAGTTAGATTGGATCTATATACATGTTTAGGATCATATAGCGTTTATCCATCGGATCCATGGGTAAATGATAGATATTGTGTAGGCGTGGTGCTTATACCGTATTTATCTGCGATTGTACCCAATATGCCAGATCGTGGGGTAGTTCGTGATAGTGACAGCTTCATTGATTCTTATATAGTCCCCCTCTCGTGTATTGGGCTGGCAGAGCAACATTATTACAGAGGAGTGATTATGATGTTTCTCATATTCCTTGCTAATATCACTATGCATGGGTATAGTCGTGTCTCACAATGATTGCTAAGTATGCTTGCACTAACTATGATAATGCTAGACTGTATAGTTGAGAATAACTTAGGAAATATTCTTGTAGTTCGTTCTAATTCCATGCTAATGACTTGCTAGAATATCTAATTGAGGTGCTTATCATATTTATTATGTGGCTAAGTTATGCTTATCAGATTAATTATCTTTGTCACTATTCATTACTTTATATATCCTTTATGTGACACTTATCCCTGTATGAAAGAGTTAGATAAATGTTCTCAATTATACATGCAATGATAGATACTCAATCTTATATTCCATTCTATAATCAACATTGATAGTTACTAATCCCTTCCCAGTGGTAAAAATATAAATAACGATACCTGGAATACTTCCCGGTTAAAATACTACATCGGTATTAATCTGTGCGCTTGCAGATCCCATTCATTATTTATTTAGATGAGCAATTACATCTTTCAATACCGCGTCTCTCATGTCATGCTGGGGATGACAACTTGGCTTAATTGGTATGAGGGATAGGTTTGGCATTTTTGGCGCCGTTATCAGAATTAGAAAACTAAGTCTATTTTTGGTAATAACGTTAAGAATACCCGACACCAAGTCTAGGTAATTGACAAACATGATATGAGAAGGTCTGAGCTACTATTTAACGTTAAGAATACCCGACACCAAGAGATTTTATCTTTTGAAAATCTAAAAATTCAAAAAAAAAGAGATCATGTTTGACATAATACCTAGAGTCTTATAAGATATAAATATTAAAACTATGGGCACTTGCTTTGTTCAAGCCATTGTTAATTCTTGTAGTTTTGGTTGAGAGAATTATCATGCTCCAAAGATCAAGATCTTTTTGTTTTAAACATATAAAGGATTCACTCTTCCAAAGTATTATTGCGTTAGAGGCATGGGACTATGCAAAAATTTGATTCGAAAAAAAGAGAGTGAAACGAGAGGTAAAAATGGACAAGTGTCCGAAGTAAAATTAGGGGTACAAAGATACCCACCTGAGTGGAAAAAATGGACACGTGTCCGATAGTAGAATTAGGGGTACTTGGTGCCCACTTGAAAAAAAAGAAAAAAATGATAGCCCATGGTCCCTCTAATAAGCAATATGCCAGTAAGAGATGACAAACTTTTCAAAAAGGTCAAAGGTCTTGATCTAGGAGTATGACATTCTTCTCCCTTGCTCCGAGCATTGACATAGCAAAATGCAAAGTAAGTATGCTAAAACTTTTAAAGCTCTACTTATATATCTTTCGAGATGAATGCAAAATGCCTCAGTTTTATTTTGGAAACTTACAAAAAAAACTCCAGAACAAAGGTAAGACAGAGGAACTTGAGACATAGTGCTTGACTTGATCGTTCTGTTTTTCAATCACTTAAGACCATAGTGATAACTTAAAAACCCTGTAGTAAGAGGCATAAAAGTAAACCATGTTTTCTTGCTGATTTTGGCTTTGCTCAGGGACGAGCAAAGGTTAAGCTTCGGGGAGCTTGTTGGCGGTCCTTAATGCTCACATTTAACCGTCAACTAATCATAGAAAGGGACCTATATGCAACCAACATCCAAAATTAGGGTTTCATCTGACAAAATTCCATGAGTTTTGGTGTTTGTCTATTTCTGCAGGGGGTTATCAGGAAATATGGAGGAAAGGTCCACACGTCGGGTTTACATAGAGATATTAACGTGCACCGCAATTATCCAACATCTAGAAGAGTCCAAAAGCCACAGGACCGAGCGGGAGGCCGAGCGGGCCCGGGGGTTGGGCGCCCGCCCTGCCCTGGTGACCAATCAGGGCAGGTCTCGCGGATCGTGCTCCACCGCCTCTAATCTTCAAGAATAACCGTGCGATTAAGGTTGGTTTGATCCGACGGCCCACATTCATTTGGAGGGGCTATATAAGCAGGCCCTCTGGCCCCTGGAGGCATATCTCTTCTACAGAATCAAAGCTAGGGTTTCTATTATTCATCCAAGTAGAGAGGATCCCTCTAGTTCATCTAGTTCTAGTTCTAGTTCATCTAGTTCTAGTTCTAGTTAGTTCTAGTTGTAATCTAGAAAATAGGGAGAGAGAAGAGGAGAGCGGAGGAGGAGCCGGATCTGTTGGATCTTCCTCAACATTGTACTTTTGCAGTAACTGGTTCGTTCTTCATCGTTCTCCAAGTTCTTCAATTCATAATTCGTGAGTTCTTTAATTACTTTTATTTACATTCAAGTTATTTATTGGATTCCCGCTTGCATCAAATGCTCTAGTCTTTGCAACGCTAGAGTAGTAATTAATAGATTAGACGTGGTGTTTAGTCTTGCAATTACCTGGAATTGCACCCAATCCTGCGGATTGTTGTGGTAACCCTAGGATAGTGACAGCCCTAACAGTCGACGTATTCCACCTTGTTCGGATTGGTGTTTGTAGGACCGTAGTCAGAGCTTCCTAGCGCCCTTCTCATCTCTTTCTGTGGTTAGTGTTCTGATGTCCCGAAATAAATAATCTTTGAAGTAATTCTTAATTCTTAGATCAGCTAGAGAACTCTCAGGAAACTTCCTCTCTTTCCACCAAAAATAATTATATAGTTATCCTTGGGCGATCTTGAATCTTAATTAGTACACTCATGTTCCCTGTGGAAAATCGATACTTTGGAATACTCCCGGGTGAAAGCTACATCGGTATCCATGCGCTTGCGGATATATTTTTCTGTTTGCATTTAAAATACCCAACAGAATCCCTAGGTACCCCTCGCACACCGTGGCGAAGATAGCCGCTTGCATAATGGAGTTGGGGTTGAGGTTGTGCAGCTCCACCTCGTAGTAGTGGAGGAGGGCATGGATGAGTCGGCCGGCGGGCGTCCCGAACCCCCGGTCTAGGAACGACAGGAAGCAGACCACATAGCCCGGAGGCGGGTTGGGCTCCCTGTCGTTTGCCGGGGGAACGATCCACTCCGACGCCCTCACATCCGTGATAGGGCGGAGAAGTCCGCTCTTCACACGGGTGTCCAGCGCCGCCTTAGTCGTGTGGCACGCGTACCACGCATCATCACCGGCCATGGCCGCGGGCGGGAGAGGGCGCTTGTGCTGACGAGGCGATGTCAAGAAGGTGGTGGAGAGAGTTTGGAGGCAAGGGCGTCAGAAGAGCAAGGGCAGGTAAAAAGGCAAAGGACCCCCGCGGCGGCTTTTATAGAAAGGGCGTACCGCGGCTTCGCCTCCCACGCAGCAGATCGACAAGGAAAAGAGCAAGCGTCGTCCGCCTCATTAACTAGGTGAAAAATTCAAAGCGCCCACTTCTCCCGATTCTCATGCCAACTGCGCCCATGCGCGCATTCAATTCGCAGGTGAAACATCATGTCTGGCTCAGGCACAATGGCGCGGTCGCTCTGGCTCCCGATGCGAGTCGCCTCAAAAGGAGCGCCCCGAAAAAGTATTTCAGGGCGGTTCCTTCCAAGGCAAGCGGCGCCCGACCCCCTCCTACGCCCGAGCCAAGAATCAGGGTGGATTCTTCCAAGGCAAGCGACGCCTGACCCCCCTGCTACAACCAGTCCAAAACCTCTCAAGGTAAAAGTCCCCAGGGCATGGCCGCCTACATTCCAGAGGTTGCGAGACTGACCCACGAAGTGGGTTCGAACAGTCGCCTCAGGATAACCGAGCAAGGGATGACTAAGGATGAGCACAATAGAGGCCATGGTCTGAGCCTCCCAGGGGATTGGCGCATCTTCACCAGTCGTATCCGAGACCCACACGGGTGTCACGTGAGTGGGATCCCATCGAGGGAGGCACCGAGCCCACAAAACCCACCGAACGGTTCCGACATCCACCATGACTGCCCTCGGGTATTTCGAGATGTGCCCATAGGGCCACAAGCCGACCCCTATCGAACGGGACTCAGGCATCCGTTTGGATCTACCCGCTAGCAGCTCCCCGGGAACGTCGACACTTGCCCACCGAGGGTAGTATGGCGCCACCCATCCTTCCTCCGAGTGAAAGGACAAATGAGGGGCGTAACGACAAGACGGGAAAGAACCTGATCGACCCTTGTGGGGAAAGGGCTCGGGGGCTTCCCCGCATAAGGGGAACAGGCACTGCGTGTAAAGTACACGTAACCTACCCTTCAAATACTCCTGGTGATAACGCTAAGGAGTAAAAGCCTTTGAAGGAATAGCACCATTCCTCCAAAAGGCTCGGGGGCTACACCCGGTGGGTGCGCTCACGCGTACCCCCCGAAGGAAGTAACAAATCTTAGTTCAACAAAACTGTCCCTTTAAAAGAGCCTCTGAAGGGGTGTCTTCACCCCTCCATAGGCTCGGGGGCTAATGTTGGGTACCATACAATGGGATACCCAAATGAAGGGAATAAAAATCGCAAAAAGGGATAACGCCAACGCTTAAAACATCCCAGGGCTCGAGCACAAGTTCCGTCTCGCTCGACCCCTTGGCCTCGGGCACAAGACTCCGTCTCGCCGAACCCCTTGGCCTCGGACGCAAGTTTCGCCTCACCCGACCCCTCTTGGGCTCGGGCGCAAACAACACCTTGCCAGAGCCTCCGTCTCGGAGCCAGGTTTCCAACGCACGACGGCCGTACCTCCGATGTGACGCTCGCCATAACCCCCACGCTGCGGCAGGGCACTACGGTGACTATTCCAACCATTCCAGTCACTGTGTAGCCTTAACTCTTTCACTGTGGAGTACTGCCTCACAGTAAAAGAAGGTATGGAAGGAGTTAACCCTTGTCACTGTGGCTGTCTTTTCCCTACTATTATAGGACATGCTGCAGTGTCACCGACCCGACCACCACGACCTCAACAGGGTTCGGCAATCCTCCACAGGAGCAGCCACACCGTCAGCCATACCCTAAGGACGAGATGGGCAAGCTCTCACAGGGTCGGCACTGCTATTTCACCATCTACTAGAGGTAGATTACCAGTCAACACATGTAAAAGCCTTGTGTCCCCTTGTGGCTATAAAAGGGAAGGCAGGGCACACTTCAAAGGAACCACAAGAACACCAGGCAAGACAACAGCGTACACTTAAACCCCAGATAGCGCTCACTCCAGAGTAACGAGCACTACTCTGCCCACTCCTCAAAGCCGAGACTTGGGACTTAGCCCTCTCTCGCAACCAGCTTGTACACCCCTACTACAAGCACTCTCGGGTGCAAGGCAATACAGACACCGACTCTCACACTGGACGTAAGGCATTCATAGCCCGAACCAGTATAACTCCCTGTGTTTCCCTTGCATCACCCTTCAGGTTTAGGAGGACACACAGACTTATTACTCGTTAGTGTCTGGACGACGAGTCTAGACACCGACAACTACAGTATATTATTAGTTCAAAAATCAACCTAGACACTACGTCTAATTTAATTTAGGAAGGCATTTTAACCTAAGCACCATGCTTAATTCAGAAAGCCTTTGAAAGTAAAAATCAACACACCTCTTAGTTCAAGAATCAAACTAAACACCTCGTCTAATTATGACTCAAGAAAATGGTTTAAACTAAGCACCATGCCTAATTCAAAATGTGTATGAAAATACTCCAAACCTTAAGGATACTATAGCAAACAAAGGTAACATGAAAGCATTATAGAGATTTACTCAAATAGTGATGAAAGAGCATGATTATTGTTCAGCAAATTGAGCATATCTTAAAAATAGGGACAACCAAGATAGTATAGCTTCATTGCAAGAGATGTATCTATGAAAGCATATCCCCCAAGCTTGACTTTTTTAAAAATCAAGATTGGATGAAAGTAATTCAATATTGCATAATGATTGGTTGGACATACCTTGCATTTGTTACTCCATCAGACTTTTGCTCCAAACCTTGAAGGGTTAGTGACAAGAATACCCGAAGGAATATTTTCATAATTATAATTCTATGCTCAATTAACAAGGGTAGCATAGTAGAAGAACACATGTCATGGTCTAAACAGTGCTTGTTTTAGGACACTAAGCTTGTCCTTGGGAAACCTTCAAGAACTGGTTTGACGAAGTGGTTTCCCTTCCAACACCACTCTAAGTGTATTATTCACCACAATGAGATCTACAATATTTACGGTAAACATATGTGTGTACAACCACCCTCTTAAAAATTTTATTAATAGGTAGAATAAGGGGGTTGAGGATCTCGTGTGTGATAATATTAGAGACTAATTGATCCAGCAGATTTCTCATATGAGCATGGGTCTGATAGGGTGTTTAATGAAATAATTCACATGCTCGACAATATGATCTCCCTTTTCGAACTCCAAGGGTGTCTCTTCATGGTTGTCTATAAGCAATAAGTTTGCCTCTATTATTTTATGCCTGACTTTTATTAGATATTTTATTTTCTAGGAATTCCCATGAATTGATGTCCTAAGGTTGGTCTCATCTAAAGTTTTTCTAAACTTGGGTTAGTTTTGTTCATCAAAGAAATTGATTTAAGCTTAATATTTGAATTTAGACCAAGTTTAGATGCTAGTGCTAAAACTTCATCTTCTTCCATCCATAGCATATCTATTTCTAATATGTTTTACGCATTCCTGCTATTGTTGTTGCTCTTCAAAGGTATTCCTATAATCTTCATGACTCCTATTCTTAGGATGTCTTGATGGATTTCTTGGGTCATTATGAAGTTTAGTAGAAGGAGCGTAAAAAGATTTATTGGGGTCAAGGATGGGTTTAGAGATGGGTTCAAAGACATTTAATATGGGCATTGAAGGGGAGAAGATAGAATTTATTTCTAAGTGGCTTGGCTCTCCTTCTATGGCATCACTTGGCATGCCATTCTTGAATTCTTCCCAATGTCTTTTTAGGAAGGAAAGGAAGTTGATGATGCTTTTTCCAAGATACTCTTCTAAGAAGATCTGACATGCATTGATTTAGGAGCATCTTAGCTAATTGGAAGTCTAAATCATCGAAGTGGAATTTTAAAGGTTTAGGATTGATAGCTAAATCTTAGGAATGATGTGATTGTATTTTAGTTATCAAGACTTCTGTTTTTAGTTTGGATAATAAATCCTTGTCTTCTTTTGGGGAGTTTAGAAATAGCCAGAGCAACTCTTTTGAGCATAATCTCTTGCTTTTGAAAAGATAAGAAAGAACTCTCGAGAAGATAAATCAAGGGATTCCTTGTAACTCTTGGTAAGACCCAAATGTTGAATAAACATGGAGCCTAGCAAACGAAGGTTAGGATTAATGATCCCATTATATAATTGAGAAGGCTTTATTATATTAAGTAGACATGGGCATAGCTTACAGATATTATGATAAGGCTTATGCTTTAAGCTTTTGCACATGCCATAAAGATAAATAGCAATAGAATTAAAAGCATCCATAAGGATGAACACAAAAATAATGAAGAGAGTGGGATAAAAATAGGAAAAGATAAAAGTATAATACAAGATTAAGCTAAAATAAGTCAAAATCAGCAAACCAATCCCCGGCAACGGTGCCAAAAATGCTTGTTGGTATAAATTAACTGCACTCCATTTAAATAAATTTAAGTAGAATTATCCGCAAGCGCACAGATATCATACCAGTGTCACATTTTACCTGGAGGTTTTAAATATTGTATCCACAGGGAACAGTTATGATGATGACAAAGTATATAGACTTAACCCCACAATTAGGCTAGATCATATCAAGAAAAAGGAAATAGATAATGCACTCTGGTTCCAACTCTGGTAAACCTTGTATGATATCGTCTTATCGGGCAAGTAACCTGAATAGGAGAAGAATCAGAGTAATCTCCTACCAAGCACCTATAAGCCTATGAGTCCTATCAACGGGAAGTGGACTACAGAGGAATCAACGTAGCTATAAAGTCACCTACGCGAACTACCACTGTTCGGTTGATCAGGGGATATCCACAAGTAAACCTAGCCTAGGCACCACGCCTACACTACGAAATACTACTTCAACCAAGTAATGACCAAGATCAAAGCACTCAATATGAGTTGTGAACCAAAGAATGAATAAGAACAAGTTGCTTACTTAAATTAGAAGGGTAAGTACAAAAGTACCTCAGAACGGAGCTCCGGGCGAGGGAACTGAATCCAGAAGAATACAGCCACGAAGAAGCGTCGACATGCCGGAACTCCTCCAGAATCTCTACTCCTCTACTTAATCTCTCTAATCTCTAAACAAGATTAGATCTAGAAGAACTAGTCTATCCTAATTGCTACATCTAGATGAACTAGAACTAGAACAACTAGAGGGACCCTAACCCTAATTATGTAGAGAATATGAAGCACAGGGTGTAGAATGCCTCTTGGGGGAGCCTTGGGCATCATAATATAGGCCGAGGTGGAGTAGGGGGCAAGGAATTGCCACGTCATTGATCCGCGCCTTCATCTTGTGTGCACCGTCAGATCAAACTGACTTAAAATCGATGGAGGGATACTTTGCTTAGCTTCCAAGGAGGCGTGGGAGGAAGACTCCAGATGGCGGCGGCCATTAGGCAAACTAGGGCGCCAACTGGCCCCAGGGTGGGGCCGGCCGGCCACATGTTTCCTCCTCCATGGCTCTCGTTCCTTCGGGTGTCTTCTAGACCCTTCGTGAGTCTCTTCGTGATGTTTTCCAGCGCGGATGAGTTTTGTGGTAAATATGCACTAGAATCCCTCTTTTCAGCTCTTTGTGAAATAAACCCTAGAAAATACAGAATATGCAAGAACTCATGGAAATTGTTAGTTTAAACCCTATACTAGTGTGTATTCATGTTCTCCTTTAGGTTTAAAGTTCTAATAAAAGTTGACGTTATCGACCGTCAACAAGTATCTTTGCCATATTATCCATACTAGCTTGACCTCCCTGTACCAACATCTTAAGCCCTTAGATTACCACCTAACGATTCTAGTCTAATTAAACCACTTCTCATTCCTTGAGGAAATCACGATACCTGGAATACTCTCGGTGAAAGGCTACACTAACAGCCGTGCGCTTGCGGTAATTTTGTTTGCCACTTCTAGTGTCAACAAGCTTTTCTGGCACCATTGCCAAGAAACGATAGTTGTGTTTTTTTACTAGATTAAAATCGTTAAGTTATCCTTGTTTGATTAAAGCCTTAACACCTATTCAAATGGATCAAACAACTCTATTCGATTACGGTGCTCCATCGGGCGTTGAGGTGGAGCCACCGAGTTCATCACAGGCCATTTTGGCCGTTCGCTATGACCTTCACCCAAGTCTCATAGCGATGGTTCAGGAAAATCCTTTTTTAGGAGAAGGATGAAAATCCTTACATCCACCTATGTGATTTCAAAAAACTTTATTTTACATCCAAGGGATGAGGCGAGTAACACTAAAGTGGAAGCTCTTTCCGTTCTCTTTGACGGGAAAAGCCAGACGATGGTATACTCGCTACGTAGGTAGTGTAAACAGAGAATGGGAGAAGCTGCAAGCCAAATTCTGTTTAACTTACTTCCCCATTTCTTACATAGCTCATCTCCGTAGAGATATCCTAAACTTCCAGCAAAAAAGAGAAGGAGTCTCTAGGTGTGGCCTGGGCACGACTTACAGATTTAGCATCTTCTGGCCTAGATTTAGCTATAACTGAGCCAATGCTTATGCAACATTTCTATCTCGGTCTTAGCCAAACCTCTGCACACTTTCTTGATCTAGCCTCTAAAGGAGCTTTCCTCCATTTGCCCATCAGTGAAGGGAAAGCCATTCTCGTGACTATTCTCGAGAATGCTCCCTACACTGACGACTATGGTGAATCTCCTAAGGAAGACAACACTCCCAAGGATGAACCCACGACAGCCAGCGCTATACCATCCATTTTCCAAGCTGTCAACCCTAAACCACATATTCCTCCAAAGGAAGAAGTAATTCACCCTTTGGATTATCCATTGAATATCGAGATGGACCTATTCGCCGATTTTGGTAACATCTCGAATCAGCCTGTGCAAAAGAGATCGAACACATGTAGAGCCCATAAGAGCCGCATTCCAACTTGGCTTGAGGCATGCTACCTCAAGGCGACTGCTTAGGAGCTCACGTCCATCATGAGCAATGAATGGTTGCAGGAAGCTGAGGCATCCATAGATGTCATCAAACTTCTCTCCTGCTTCACATCCATTCCTTGTATCGTGAACCAAACCAAGGTAGATTCTCTTTATGATCCCACCGTAGGAGTCAGTCTAATGTCACAAACCTTAGAAGCCCAGCTCCTATGCGAGGAACTGCTAGCCCCGACCAATAAAATGTTCAAACTACCTTTGGGAAGTTTGGTCAAAAGCTGCAGAATTGCATAGAATATACTGGTCTCAGTTAAACAAACTCAATATCCTCCTAAACTTCTTCATTTTTGACATAGAGGAAATAGACTTGTTAATCGGGCATCCTCTCATGAGATTTCTTGAAGGATTCCATGAAGGATGTCTCAAAGGTCATCTCGGGAAGGGTCTAGATCTCTCAATCCCTTTCGTAGGCTCCATTAATGCGAAAACCGAGCCTCTGCCCGAACCTGACCCAATAGAGGAGGTAATGATAGCCTCTCTTCTAGAAGCCTCTCAGCCCAATCTAGAAGAGGATGCCAAGGACTTCATCCATGAAAAATAAATAGAACTAGACAAACCTTTAGAACTAGATGAATCTGAACCTCCTCCTAAGCCGTCTATAGAGCTTAAGCCGCTTCCTGCCGGGCTTAAGTATGTGTTTCCTAAATGGTGATAGAGACACCCCAATTATCATTAGCGACTAGCTCTCAGAAGCTGAGTCCGCTAAACTTATCACCATCCTAGAGAAACATCGCTCCGTCTTAGGTACTCACTTCAAGATCTCAAGGGAATTAGTCCCGCTCTTTGCACCCATCGCATTCCTATAGAACCCGATGCTACACCTTCTAGAGAGCCTCAGAGAAGGCTCAACAATGCTACACCCTCAGAGAAGCCTCAGAGAATCGCATTCAAATAAAATATGAAATGTTTAAAAGATTTTAGAAGATCTGAATAACATGAAGTTTTTGTTCATTGCACATGCTCATATTATGGGTAAAATCATCATAGGAAACAACTTTGTCTAAGTTGTTGATTTGAGTGAAATAATTCTTGGCTTATGTTTTCATACCAGATCTGTTCAAAGGTACTTAGAGATTAATTTTGAAATATAACAAAACCATAGTATCATCTACACCTTATTAGGAACAGAAATTCCTACCACAGCCTTATATGCTTTACAATGTTGCAAACCTTTTAGAAATGCTATTTGCTTTGTATTGAGTACGGTCAAATCCTGTGACCCTTGTTTAGAGATTTATCATACTCCTAAGATCAAAATTACACACACCACATACATATGCTACTCCTACCCTAGGAGTACGCATTCCTATTCATACCACTTTTTCATGCTGCTTCTACACTAGAAGTACGCAAACTCCATCCATACCCACTTCCACCAAAATAGATTGCTCCTAGCTTTAAATTAGAAAGTCTCTCTAAAGTTATCATTTGATAGATGAGACACAATCAAAGGCTAGCAAAAGAAGCAGTAGTTTTTAGGGACACATCTTGGTCCATCCTCTCAAAAAAAAGAAGAGAGAAAGATGAAGGAGAATAAATACCTGCTAGCCTTGTCTCAATATAATTTCAAAGAGAGGCTCTATAAAATAAAGGATCAACCTAGTCCACCATTTCATCATTCACACACTTGCACATCTTAATCTGGGAGTATGACACTTCTCTACGAGGATCCACACTTTGACTGCACAACATATGCAAAGTAAGTATGCCATCTCCATTTATCCCGACCCTAAGCTCCACATAAGCCTATTAGATGAAGGATGAAATGAGAGAGGACAACTTTTTATACCTTAGTAAGGATTAATTATACACTGAGTGACTTGAGAGATGCTAATGAGGAGTATGAATGATCCGTGTGATTTCTTTTTAAACATGCTCAAAACTCTAAGTACCAAGAACATGATAGGGTAAAACTTGGCTTTGAGAGTTGTTCCTTGTCTCAACCACTCAAGGCTAAAGTGTAGATACCACCATAGAACCCATATGTGTGCATTTTGCTTTGAATAGAACTTTATGTTTATCATGATGTCTGAAAATTTACAAACCTGCTTTTACCTTCTCTAATCTTTACTCGAGGACGAGCAAAGACTCAAGTGTGGGGGATCTTGTTGACGGTAATTATGACATGTTTTTACTAGCAAAACCGTCAACATTTGTCCCACATTGGGGGAAATGTCAACCAAACGAGTAGTGACATAGGTGCAAATTAACTTGGTTCCACATGTACATGTCATTATTTGGTTGCAGGTATTTAACAGGAAATTGACATGATCTATGAGCATGAATGAGGAAGAATGAAGATAATAGAGAAACACAAGTTCAAGAACATCAACATCATCTTCAGAGCAAGCTAAAAAGGACAAGCAAGAGCTAACACCCTGGACCCACATAGGGGGATCGGCCGACCCTCCCCTAAGGGACCAGGGTGTGACACCTTGCAATGATCCAAGAGAAGTCCTCTAAAGCTGTTCTCCACCCTCAGATCCTAAGGAGCCATCCATCTAAAGTCCAGCATGAAAAACACATGGATCCATGGGCCCATCGGATATCAACCGACGTGACACAGGAAAACTAGAAGTGGAGCTGCACTCTATGATAGGTGGGGACTCCAGCCAACCGACACTGGCTGGGCCCACCCTCCATAGGGGGATCGATTGATCCCCTAGTGGAGCCCCACTAGGATGGTTGGCCTCCCACCGACTCAAGCATGCTATCCACATGATGATCATCCACACCATCCATCCAAAGTCGGTTCCAAGGTCAGTTTGATCCAACGGTGCATGGCGGAGGTCACAAGGATCACTGACATGGCATTAGAGTAGGGGCTACTCCACCTCCCCTATAAATAGCCCCTAGTTCTTTATTAGAAAGTATACCATCTTAGGAAGAAATACTACATTAGTAGCTTTGTTGTGAGAATAGAGGGAAGGGAGTGAGGAGCTTCCAAGGAGGAGTCCCGGCCTATCAGGAGTCTTCACTATGGAGCGCCTCAGCGGATGCGACTCTTCTTGTAAGTTCTCATCTAAGTCTTTCTCGTATTTATATTCTAGCTTAGTACTTTAAGTTTATTACTCTCCTTGTCTCGTGCATTGCTTTACTTTGTTGAAGTGCTTGGTTCTTTAGCTAAGTGTCCGAGTAGTAAGAATAGCGTAGACGTGGTGTCTAAACTAGCTCTTACCTTTGCTGACTTCTTGCCGCACAACTTGACGCCCAGACGAGAGTGACAGTCTAGTGCTAGGACTTAGAGGTTCCTTGTATGTGTTATAATCAAGTTGCAAATAATAGTTGGTGTGAACTGGTAGTCGCTAGAGGGGTGGTTCTGTATTCTCCTCTCTCGGCTATCGGTCCTAGCTGGGATTCGCTGAATAACCTTAGAGTATCTTTGCCAGATTATCCATACTAGTTTGACCTCCCTGTACCAACATCTTAAGCCCTTAGATTACCATCTAACGATTCTAGTCTAATTAAACCACTTCTCGTTCCCTAAGGAAATCACGATACCTAGAATACTCCCGGTGAAAGGCTACACTGACTACGCGCTTGCAGTAATTTCGTTTGCCACTTCTAGTGTCAACAGGCGGCCGCCCGGCTCCTAAGCCAGTTCTAGCTCCGGTTTGGTCTGGAGCCTCCTCGTACCTTCTAGATTACTCCTAAGTTGAAGTTCACGGTATTCTCTCTATGTAAACCTAACACCCTGCATAAATAGACATTCACCAAAACTCATGGAATTCTGTTAGTGATAACCCTATATCTACTAGATGTTTGCATATAGATCCATTATTGGTTAAAATCAGGAGTTATCTACCGTCAACAACTCCTCCAAGCTTACCCTTTTGCTCGTCTCTAGGCAAAGATAAACTCAGTGATGGATCAGGAGCTGCTACAATGATTTCACACCTTAAAAGTACACATGCGTTCAAATAAAAACTCTCCTCTAGATTAGAGTGAACTATTCTGACTCGAAACTTACTCATATTACCTTCCACCATGGGGCTTGTAACCGTCACTTCGGTCTTGAGCAGTTGAAAGACAAAATAGTCAAGTCGAGCACTATATTTCTCACTCTTTGATCAACTATTATTTTGGAGTTTTGGCAAGATTTTCAAATAAAACTCAGATTTTCCTTGTATGACCCTATCAAGTTTCTCATTTGTGGTATTTCTAGATCTTTACCAAGGAATGAATGATATATGCCTTCTTTCTACTCTCAGAATATGTGGTATTTTTGGAATTAAGGCATAGTGGCATTTTGCCCTCTCTCTCACCCTACATCTAATAGGCTTATGTGGAGCTCTTAGGTGGGAAGACAACTCAAACATACTTGCAGACATATATTGTATAGTTAAACTGTGGATCCAGAGAAACTAGTCCTACAATCAAATCTTATGTGCATGTGGATGAGGGGAATGAATGGTGATGAGGATAAGGAAATGATTACGAGGGGTGATAACGACGATGGTGGAGATCTAATTCTACATTTGCTTCTTGGGATATATACCTCCCTTATCTGAAACTATAAACCTTGGGGAGTACTTGGGCTGCTCCTTTTTTTTCTTTCTTGGGACACTTGACCTCTTTTTTAACTAAGAACAGCCAAGCCTCTTGATGGAACTGTATTAGTAGGGAGTATTATGAAGTAACTGGAGCTTTATTGGATGACGGGAAAAGGATAGGATGGCGACATATATTTTTGGTGTTCACTCCTAGTGTAAGAGTAGAACATTTTCTGAATGAATGAAGTAGATGCATGTGAATAGAGGAATGCCTACTCCGAGGGTGGGAGTAGCATAGGTGCATGTTTCTAGGGTAGAAACAGCACAAGATGCATGGAATGTGTATATATGTGGGTAGTACATTCGGGAACAGAAGTAGCACAGAGTAAATGGGGCATAATGACTTATGAATGGGGGCGTACTTCTGAGGACAGAAGCAACATAGATCAATGGATGGAGTGCACATAATATTGACTTTAACTTCATGACTAATTCCTAAGGGTCAACACAGCTTAACTACACACAATGCCTACAAGCAGTATATTAAAGTGGATGGTTTTCCTAATCTAGTAAGCATGTGTATTTGGCTGTGGTACGAATTTTGAACTCTCATCATACAAGAACTTATCATGCAGCAATTTAAGATTTTCAAAGATAAATTCTCCAGAACTCTAGTATCTCTAGGAACAAGATGGACAATAGCTCAAAACCTTCCCATATCATATCTATCAACTACCTAGACATAGATCAAGTATTCACTACCCACAAATTTCATGTTCAAAGCAAACCTCAAATCAAATAGTTATGTCCAAAACTCAAGAGAGTTCAAGGTTGAACACTAGGTACTTGAAAGGAATTACGGTAGAGCAACTATTCATCATTTCCATATAAGAGCTTACTCTGTAGGGTTTATTTTAGCAGGGAATTTCTTCAAATACTCTCCTAAATTTTATTTAGCAAATTTAATATCAAACAAAAGGATAGATATAGATATAAATAAATAGGAAATCTTTATTTGGGTTTTCTATGGTTATGCATCTTTTTATTTCTTTTAGATTAACATAGCACTCTTAATAAATAAATAGATAAGTGAGGGATACTTAGCTGGATATACAGGAGTGCTCTCCCCCAAGCTAGATGTTGACGTAGTCTGTTGGTGTTGTTGACTGGCAATGAAGGTGTACTGGTCCTCCTGGAGCGTTAGGGATGATGGTTGTTGAGACAGCACTCCGACAAGGGATAGGACATCCTTCTACCTGTTAGCTCTTCTTGATCCTTTAAATTCTGTGAAGCTCAGAAAAAGCTTGTGGAACTGATTAAGTGTTAGTGGTAGAACCCCTAAGCCTTTGGTTGTCTAGAACCTTCTTAATACATTTATCTTTTAGTAGGATCTTTAATATTTTTGATCTTTTATATTTTATGGTATGCAGAAAATGCACTAAGATGAAAACTTATTTTTTTTGCACCACCGTGGATATCTTTGTGGGCTGTCGCACCACAAAATTATTCACATGGGGCTTAGCATTTTCTATATGCAGTGCTAAAAACAAAAATGTTGATAACTACCAAGTTACCTCTTGGCATGGTGTTTGTTGTTTTAGGTCCTCTAAATAGGACCACATACCATGTTAATTCCTTAGGTGCTTTATCTAGTCCCAAAGGTGGAGATCATGATAGTTGCACCTCTTGAGATGGTGTCACCCATGTTTATTGCTATTCCAACCGTTTGAAGTATGAAGTACTAGTTGTGGGATCTAGCAGTATCTTCGCTAATGCATGTTCATAGGTCTAGTATCTTCACTTGTAGGATTCTTAGGGAGTTGACTAAAGTGTGTCCTGCTCATACAGACAAGGCAGGGATCAAGTGCATGGGCTCTGTTGGTGGGAAAACACCAGTTGTTCATTATACTCTAGCCTTAGGCACATTGAATGAGATAAAGTCGATATATGCGTTTTGCTCTATCTAAATATGGGTGATAGCATCAAAGAATGTGGCATTAAAATATTTGGCAAATCAGATTACTCAACATTATGGAAGGATGGTCTATCATCTTCCAAATATGTGACTTTATGATTATGACTATCATCTTCCAAATATATGACACACAACATTTCAGATCATTGGATTAAAGGTCATGAGACCAAGAAAGTGAGCTAGGAACAAGCATAAAGAACTGAATATGTTGAGTTAATTAGAATGGATCAAATGAGGTTGTAACTCAAAGAATGTTTGGCTCTCTACTTATGTGCATGCTAGAATCAAGGATAATATTTTGGAAGTAATGATCACTTACCTAGAGATGTTATCTTTAGTATTGAAGCATGTTGAAGCCAAAACATCCTATGGAAGCTTTCCTTGCTTGGCTAGTCATGTGTCCTATTCATGAATAGCTTGACCCCTTTGTTGTACTTGTTATTTGTTCTCTGTCTAATTTGTGCTTGGACCTTTAGCTCTCTTACTATTTTATTCCTTCAAATCATTAGTGTTCAATACATACCCAAAGGAATATACAAGTAATGACAAGGAGATTGTTGTAACACAGCTAAGGATCACTTTCTATGCTACAAAAAAGAACTTGCTTAGGCATACTTAGCATAGGCATTTGTTATTCACAATTACTTCTTTCTAAAGGATTGATTTTATTTTCTCATCTTATGTTTTGATTCTCAAATATAGGCATTATGAATCAACTCAAACTCATAGAAATAAAGTAATAGTGAAGTTAGATATTGCAAACCAGCATGTGGTGTGATGGGAGCATGAGATGTGGAAGAACTTGGTTGGATCATCTAGAGAAGTTGACCTTTTTCCTCATATCTCAGCTTCTCGACCTCAGAGGCGAGAGTGCAGACCTCTGCATGCTCTTCTCTTGTCAATCCTTTCTTGATTCCTGATAATTAGTGGTTGATAAGAGAATGCAACTCCATGGAGTGAGTTGTGTTTTGATTGTGGATCATGTTTTGTGGCACCCTTCTTCTTGGCTATCAGTGAGTTGTGTCTTCCTTGTGCAAAAATTATTGTATCTCTCTTCACCTCTAGCATGAGTTCATCTTAGGACTTTCTTGTTTTGGTATTAAAAGTTTTTCTACAGGGGTTAGTCCAACAAAATATCCAACATCTACTACAGCATACTATCGGCTCAAAAATAAACCTAGACACCACGTCTAATTTGATTCAAGAAGGCATTTTAACCACATGTAATTAAAAGCCTTTAAGAGTAAGATCACCACTCCTAAACTAGGCACCATGCTTAATTTAAGAGATGTATGAAACTACTCCAAACCTAAACATATACTATAGCAAAGGTGACATGAATGCATTGTAGATGTTTACTCAAACAGTGATGAAAGAGCATGATTATTGTTTAACAAATTGAGCATATCTTAAAGGTAGGGACACCAAGATGATGTAGCAACATGGCAAGAGATGTATCTATGAAAGCATATCCCCCAAGCTTGACTTTTGCAAAAGTTAAGATTGGATGAAAGTAATTCAATATTGCATAATGATTGGTTGGACATACCTTGCATTTGTCACTCATTCGATCTTTTTGCTCCAAACCTGCTAAGGTTAGTGACAAGAATACCTGAAGGGACATTTTTCACAATTATAATTCTATGCTCAATTAACAAGGGTAGCGTAGTAGAAAGGTAAACACTCATGTTATGGTCTAAAGTCTAAAGTGTGCTTGTTTTAGGACACTAAGATTGTCCTTGGGAAACTTTCAAGATGTGGTTTGGTGAAGTGATCTCCCTTCCAACACCAATCTAAGTGTACTATTCAAATTCACCACAATGAGATTTAAAATATTTATGATAAGCATATGTATCTACAACCACCCTGTCAAAAAACTTTAGGAACAGGGAGCATGAGGGGGCTGAAGATCTCTTATGGGGAATGTTAGAGAGACTTAGTGAATCAGGAGATTTTTCATATAAGCAAGGAACTGATGGGATGCAAATGAAGTAGCTTCCTAGCACATTGAAGTCTCCATCATTTTCTATTTCCAAGGGTGACTTGACATATATGCCCAAAAATTCCCTTAGATCATCTCTTGAATATATCTTATCTAAGGTCTTGTCCATCCATTCAATGGCACTAGCACATAGGTTTTTAATGCTCTCTAGCCATGGATGTTGCTCTTCCTGATCTTCTATAAGGATTGATGATTCCTATGCATGGGATATCTAGATGGATTTCTAGAACCATCAGGAGGTTTAGGAGAAAGAGCATAAAACAAGCCATAGTGGTCAAGGATGTGTTTGTATTTATATCTAAGGTGGGCATAGAAGGGGAAAGGATAAGAGTGGCTTCTAGATTGCCTCACTCTCCATCTATGGCGTCACTTGACATGCCATCCTTCAGTCTTTCTAATTGTCCTTCAAAGGGATTGGATTTAAAAAGATTCCTAAGAAATCTCTTTAGAAGATTCAAACTATACGCACTAAAAGATCTCTTATGAAGTGGGAAGTTTAAACTCCTCCCAAACTCATTGGAAAGGATTTCTAAAGGTAGAATTACTTCTTCCCTTAGAGGATTTTGGAGTACTGCTAGTTTGGGATGGATAGCCGAATCATGGGATTGAAATGTTTGCAAAGTGGTTGTGAAAACTTCCTCTTCTAGATTGGGGGATGATTCCTTCTCTACCTCTAGGATTTTATCATGAAGGCTAGTGTAAGGAGTGTGTCCACTAATAATAAAGACCAACCTCACCTCACTAATGGATAAAGAAAGGAAAACTCCTCCAAAGATGGTATTATCAAGACCAAATATAAAGATGTTGAAGAAGAACAGGGTCTTGTAGGTCTATGCCTAAATTTATAGGAAGATTAAAAGATTCCCTAAGTGTAGCTAAAAGTTGATTACCTACCTGATCAGAAGATAGGACCCTAGCTATAGAAAAGAGTTGGCTTTGACCTATTGCAACCAAACATGGGCGTAGCTCATAGCTAGATGTGAAAGTCATGGGCTCTAGTGGCTCTAAGCTTACACTGATGGGTGCAGGGAATTGATAGATAGAAGTGGAATTTGGGTTATCCATAAGGATTGAAAAGAAAAGGAAAAAGAAAAGATGAGATAAAAGAAAAAGATAAAAGTATAATACAAGGTTAAGCATGATTTAAAGTTATCTCAGAAGACCGTCTTTCTCCCCGGCAACGGCGCTAGAAATGCTTGTTGATATTAGATACACACATAGAGAATTAATCTGCAGGCGCACGGATATGGTGAGCACTTCACCCAGGAGATATTCCAGAGTATCATTTTTTATATTTTTACCACTAGGACAAAGCATGCATCTGACTAACCCAAATCTATACTTAACCTTTGGGTTTGCAAGACAAGATAGTAAGATATGAGCGATATAAAGAGAACTCCTTCATTAGTGTTCCTCTAAACTATGGTAAGTTGTGTAGATATTGTTCTAAGGGGAGTACCTAGAGAAAAGAGACACCTCAGAGAGTGCTTAACCCTAGCACCAAATATCCTACCTTACCTCCTGACGAGACGTGGATTACAGAGACACCAAGGGGAATGTCACTTCCCTCGATGCTACTGAAAGGATCAAGATGCCCAAGAGGGGGGTGAATTGAGCTTCTCTAAAAATTTAAGCAACCTATAAGCTCCAATTCAACCCCTTGTGCCTAGTGTGACCTAGAGAGCTACCAGATAAAAGTTTTGCAACCTAGTTCCAATCCTATTCTAGCATGGCAATTCTAAGAATGTAAAAGCACAAAGTAAATGCTAGAATGTAAAGGAGTAGTGGAAGAAAGTGCTCGGCGATGTTTTGCCGAGGTATCGGAGAGTCGCCACTCTCCACTAGTCCTCGTTGGAGCACCCGCGCAAGGGCCTTGCTCCCCCTTGGTCCGCGCAAGGACCAAGTGCTCTCTACGGGCTGATTCTTCGACACTCCGTCGCGGTGAATCGCCCAAAACCGCTCACAAGCTTGACACGAGCCATCCACAAGAACTCCGGGTGGTCTTCGTGCCTCCAATCACAACCGAACCGTCTAGGTGATGGCGATCACCAAGAGTAACAAGCAAAGAACTCTCACTTGACCCAAACAAGGCTCTAGAGAGTGGTGGATGCACACTTGACTCTTGGAATTCACTAGAGAAGGATTCTCTCAAGAAATCACTCAAATCTCAATCCTCTCTAGGCTCTTGCTACTCTCTTGCTCCACAACAAGTTTCTCTGGTGTTCAAATGGGCAAGGGAGCTCTCATGGACGAGGTGGAGGAGTATAAATACTACCCACGAAGTCCAAAGGTCGGCCAACCGTTTTCCACTGAAAACGGGGTCACCAGACGCACATTATGTTGCACCGGACGCACCGCACCGAGCGTCCGGTGCTCCATAACGGCTAACTGTACTTGCTTCTGACAGGTCACCGGACGCTAACTCCCAGCGTCCGGTGCACCGTCCGGTGCTAGGGAAGATTTACATGCTCCCTGCGCAAGGGACCGGATGCTACCTGGTGCGTCCGGTGCTAGCGTTCGGTGCTCGGGCAGGTTTACAACCTCCCTGGGTATAGGACCGGACGCTGCCCGGTGAGTTCGGTGCTAGCGTCCAGTGCCTAACCCTAAGCACCGCACTGAGCCAACGGCTAAGGACCTCACCGGACGCAATCACAGAGCGTCCGGTGCAGCGTCCGGTGCCCGATTGAGCACCCTAACTTCGTCGAAACGCGATCGCTCCAAAACGAAGTTTGATATCTAAGGACTATCTCTGAGCTGCCTAGTGCTAGGTTTACCAAGTGTGCACCACACCTAAACCTAAAGCCTTGCCTAAGTCAAGCTACTAGATCAAAGCCCCTCTTAATAGTATGGTCAAAGGAAAACAAAGTCCTAAACTACTCTAAGTGCCCTTCTTCACCATATGGCACTTAGACCTAGTCTAGTCTTGACGATGTCCATCCATCCTTTGAAAACCGAAACGATTTCCACTATTAAGTAGGCATGTACGTCCCTGTCCATCGAGTACCTATTACCATGACCTTACCTATGACTTTACCTCTGCAAAACACACGTTAGTCATAGTAATCAACAATGTCATTAATCACCAAAATCACTAGGGTCCTAGATGCTCTTTCAATCACCCCCTTTTTGGTGATTGATGACAACCTCGAGTATGAAAAGAGTTGAGGTTTTCAAATGACTTAGTTTCAATAAGCATGATACAATAAGAGCAAAGGGATTAGACATGCTTATATCAACCAAGTCCAACATCCTGCATCCAAATATGTGAGTGGTATACAACAGGATATAACACAAGGCTCATAAGTACATCGGAGTAAAACGCGGAAGCAAAGGTAATATGAGCCAAACACATGACATTAAGATATCACATTAAGCACAAGTCATGTCTCACAACCATATAGTATCTCACACAAATGCAATGCATAAAAGTAAACGTGATGCATGATGGAGTAGCACACAAAAGAGTATCTCACAAAGAAAGTGTCTCAAAAGAATAAAGACCCTCTCTAGCTCTCTAGCTCCCCCTAACTCCTAACTCTCATACTCACACTCTCTCCCCCTTTCGCATCAAGCGCCAAAAACATAAGAAGTTGGTGGAGGAGGCGAAGCAGTGGAGTCCCTCGGCACGGCCTCAAAGCGAGCTGCATCGTCTGAACCGTCGGCCGTCGAGGCGGAGGAAGTGGAGTGACCCTCTGAAGCTGCACGAGCTGGCGAAGTGGTCCGGGTCTGCTCTGTAGGTGTGGGAGCTGTCACTGGCTGTGCGAGCTGCTCAAGTCCTGCTGACGAAGCTGGCACGGACTCGGTCGCTGTAGCTGAAGTCTCTAGCACTGTAGACGAGGGTGCTAGCTGCTCAGACGACGCTACGGACGACGACAGACGCTCAGTAGTGGTGACTGGCGCCGTAAAGGCTGCAGGAGCCTGCAGAGGTGGAGGCGTAGGGTCACCAGTCAGAGCACTGTAAGAGAAGCTGAGGTGCGGGTCTGTCGATGTGTCCAACACAAGCTGAGACGCTGACGCTGACTGTGGAGTTAATCCAGAGTGGAGAGGCGTAAACTGAGGTACCTGCTCAAAGCCAGAGGAGATAGCACCCTGGAAGATCTGGTGCTGAGGCGTCGAGAACGGCTGACTTTGAGCGGGTAGCTGGAGAGGCTGCTGAGACTGGATCTGAGTCTGAGGCGTTGGAGTGGGTGGCCTGACAGTCGAGGTGCCTGGAAGCTGTATCTGTGGAATCTGAATCCCTAAGGCGGCCATGATAGCGGCCATCATCGCTGTCTGCTGGGCCTGGAACGCAAGCTGCTGCTCCTGAAAGGTGAGAAACTGTCGCTGGAGCTCATCTTGCCTGGCCTGCATGGCTGCATTGATGGCAGCCTAGTCCATGTCTCTCCTCACCTACTCCTCAGCTGCACGGCGCTGATCTGCCCTCATAACCTCTAGGATAGCAAGCAAAGCGGGGTCTGAAGCACTCGAGGAGCCTCCTGCCTCGTGGTCGTGTGCTCTAGGGGGAAGGTCTGACACTGGAGGCTGATAATCATCATCCGAGCTGTCGGAGGCAAAGTCAAACTCCCCCTCAGCCTCTGCATCTATGAAAGCCCCAATGGCTACGTCCTGCTGCTCCTCAGTCTCTGGTACTTCTGTTGTACTGCAAGTGCCCCTAGGAGAAGGAGGGGGCACCGGTCCACGTGGTGCACGAGGAGGAGGTGTAGCTCTGAGGTTGTGGTGTGCTCTCAACATCTGCCTGGGGTCGTAGTGGGGGAAGACAGTGTCTGAGTCGGTCAACTCCCTCTGCAGGTGAGCTGGCAGGGGCACGGCTCTAGCACGAAGAATAAGAAGAGTGATCCAATGTGCATACGGCAACTGACGCCGTCCCCTGAAACTCTCTGAGATGGTGTCCTCGATCTCTGAGACTATCAGATCCCACAAGTCAAAAGGTGCCTGCGAGATGAGGTGAGCAACGAGCCACTGCTGGATACGAGTGAATCCATCTCTGTAGCCTGTCCTGGGGAGAAGGGTCTTCCTCAACACAAAGTCGAGGATCCTGGCTGGGCGTGTCAAGTCTCCCACTGTCCTGCTGGAGCCCTCTCCAAATGGCAGACTGAAACAAGGAGCCACGAAGTCAACCGGTGGTATCTCACCACCATGAGGACGACGAGGGGGCTCGAAGTTCCCGTAGCACAGCTGGTGAATCCTGGTGGAGTAGGCTCTCAAACCAAGTACCTCTCTGGCCCTCTGAGCTGTGACCCTATAGTCCGTCCCTGCCAGTGCATAGTGGATATAGCTATGGTCTGGAGACACCCACACTGATGCGTAGAACTCTCGAACCCACTGCTCACAGTAAGTACCAGGGAGAGCTAGCAACTTTGGGAGTCCGTGGAGGTAGGTGAAGTACTGACGGATATCTGCTCCAACCACGTTCCCCAGTATCTCAAGGTCAATCACTCTGTGCTCCCTGAACTGAGACTGAGAGCGAACCAGTGCCTCGTAGATTTCCTCCTGGACGACTATGTAGAACCTGGCACCGGCTCGGGGATCCCTAGCAGCTGGAAACCAAGAGGGAAAGGGAACAAACCGCAGCTGCTGGATCTCTCTGGCTGACACAAGGGTGAGATCCCTGCGAATCCTGACTGGTCTCTGACGAGAACTGGTGTGCCTCTAGCTGGTGTGGCACGAGCAGTGGAGGTAGACTGCCCCGGCGTACCAGTCCGAGGAGTGGCCTGGGTACGTGCACGAGTCGACCTCCTGAGGGGCTGCTCCTGTGCCTCTGCTGGACTCTCTGCCTGGGCCTCTGTCTGTGTATCTAGATCCTCCTGAGCTGGATCTCTGACCACAAGTCTGACCCGCTGACCCCCTATCATAACTGTGCCTGGAGGGGATCCATGGAGTGCCTCTGTGTGAAGAACTGCACGCCGCTGCTGTGGCGTGAGGTCATCCCCAATCCTCAGAGCACCTGAGCGTCCTCCTCTCTCAGCTGCCTCAGCTGCTGCTGCAACTGCCTCTGCCACCTAAGCCTCTCTGTCACTGGCCTTGCGCTTCTTGGTGGCTAGCTTCTTGCCCTTGCCTTTTTCTGCCGCTGATAGGCGACGGGGAGGATCACCTCCACCATCACCGCTAGAGGAACCTCCAGTGCCAGCTGCCGGACCACTGACATTCTTGCAACGTGCCATTGCAAGAACTACTGACTGATCGAACGGCCGACAAACAACCAACTGACAAAGAAGATGAAACGCGCTGCAGAAAAATAGACAAGATAAGGTATATATAAGCAAATGTAATAGCTAGAGGTAAGAAAACCTATAGATCGCAAGAATAGATAAGAAACGATCGCGAACGGCTCATGATCCAAGGACGAGACACGTTCCGGATGAGATATCGCGATCGAAGACTGCCGGAGACCACGAATCGACTCCACGAGGTGCTATAAAGATAGAATGAATCGAATCGCCGTCAAAAACAATAATTAGATTCACTCACACATTAAAGCAAACACCTTGAGGGCAAGAACTCAAGAAACTCACCCAATCCCTCAAATCCCCGTGAGATTGGATCTGCGTGAGTGGAGAAGGACGGGGGAGGGATCTGGAGTGGATCTGGCGCAAGGGAAGAACGGGAGATCGCCGGGAACACAAACTTCGACGGCGGCGGCGATTCTAGGGCACGGAGGCGGCGGTTTGGCTCGGGTGAGATCGGGAAAAAGAAAGAGAAACGGCCGCGAGACACCCCCGGGCGCGGGCTTTAAGCGCCCGCCGCGGGTCACCGGACACTCTTAATGTGGCACCAGACGCGTCCGGTGACCACCGGACTCATGCGCAGAGAGGTATGCAAATCTGCATCTCACCGGACGATGGCCACCGGACGCTGGCTTTAGCGTCCGGTGCCTTAGGGCACGCCTGGTGAGCACCGGACGCACGTCACCGGACGCTGCAGGGACACTGTTCCTGCGTCCGGTGAGTGCAGTCTGGCACACTCAACGCACCGGACGCACCGAGACAGCGTCCGGTGCATCGTCCGGTGCTCCTCTGAGCACTTTTTCAACTTAGCACTACGCCCGATTTTAACCCAACCAAGTTCCATCTTCAAAGACACACAAATAAACACCAAATGGAACTGGTATGAGTGACTTCTCTCAAACCCTCAAGTTTTCACAAGTATTTAGCCATAGGCTTAGTAGTTTTTATGAAAATAATTCGAGAAATCACCAAGGAGCATCATATGGCCATAAAGCTAGGGGTTTTAATCATAATGAGCTTTGAATGCTCCCCCTATCTATGGACGAACACAGCGGATGCTCAAAGAATAACCAAAAAGAAACAGTGAACTAACAAGCATGCACATGGTATGAGTTGTAATGCAATACCTGAAAGTAAACTAATGCTTGTCAAGTTTGATCCAAAGTTAAGCTTTTTCACACACACAAGGGGGTTATCTTAACCATGTTAGACAAGCCCTACATGCAATTTTTGTGTTTTAGTTTTAGTATGCATGATATGCAAAGCAAAAGTTATTTACAAGGTTCAACACACAACTTTTATCTTTTAGTAAAGTTGGAGAGGTCAAGCACATTTAGTTCATTTCTCAACATACAAAACCTAGCTTCATCTAGGGGTTTTGTAAAGATATCCGCCAATTGATTTTCCGTTCCCACATTCTCTAGAGATATGTCACCTTTAGCAACATGATCCCTAAGGAAGTGGTGGCGGATGTCAATATGTTTTGTGCGGGTGTGTTGAACTGGGTTGTTTGCAAGTTTTACGGCACTTTCGTTGTCACACAACAAAGGTACTTTGTCTAGTACTACTTCATAGTCTAGCAAAGTTTGTTTCATGTAGAGTATTTGTGCACAACAAGCACTGGTGGCAATGTATTCCGCCTCGGCCGTTGACAAGGCAACACTATTTTGTTTCTTTGACATCCAAGAGACAAGTGATCTACCTAGGAAATGGCACCCTTCGGATGTGCTTTTTCTATCAATCCGGCACCCGGCATAATCCGAATCGGAATAGCCTACAAGTTGGAATCTTGCACCTTTGGGATACCACAAACCTAGGCAAGGTGTGTATTTTAGATACCTAAGAATTCTCTTGACGGCAATCAAGTGACATTCCATAGGCATTGCTTGATATCTAGCACACATACACACACTAAACATGATATTGGGCCTAGATGCGGTGAGGTAGAGTAGACTTCCTATCATGGAGCGATAGAGAGTCTTGTCAATTGGGTTACCTCCCTCATCCAAGTCGATATGCCCATTTGATACCATGGGAGTCTTGATTGGCTTGCAATCCATCATCTTGAACCTCTTGAGAAGATCTTGAGTGTACTTTTCTTGAGAGATGAAGACTCATTCCTTCATTTGCTTGACTTGAAATCCTAGGAAGAAGGATAGCTCGCCAATCATGGACATCTCAAACTCCTTGGACATCAAATCACCAAATTCCTTGCAAAAATCTTCATTAGTAGAGCTAAAAATAATATCAACAACATAAACTTGGCAAATGAAGATTTCCCCATTCATTTTCTTGGTGAAGAGTGTTGTGTCAACTTTCCCAATCTTGAAGCCCTTCTCAACGAGGAAGTCCCTAAGCCTCTCATACCAAGCTCTAGGAGCTTGCTTGAGACCATAGAAAGCCTTGGACAACCGGTAGACATGCTTGGGGTACCTAGGGTCTTCAAAACCGGGGGGTTGCTCAACATAGACAAGCTCATTAATATATCCATTCAAAAAAGCACTTTTCACATCCATTTGAAACAACTTGATATCATGACTAGATGCATATGCAAGTAGGATACGGATTGCTTCAAGTCTTGCCACCGGTGCAAAGGTTTCACTGAAGTCAAGACCTTCCACTTGTGAAAAGCCTTTTGCCACAAGTCTTGCCTTGTTGCGCACCACTTTGCCTTGATCATCCTTCTTGTTCCGGATGACCCACTTTGTTCCAATCACTCTTCATCTTTGGGTCACTCTTCAAGTGTCCATACTTGGTTGCGAGAGAAGTTGTTCAACTCCTCTTGCATGGCCATGATCCAATCCGCATCACGAAGAGCTTCCTCTATAGTCTTTGGTTCATCTTCAAGAGACACAAAAGCGTGATGTTCAATAAATAAAGCATGTCTAGAACGAGTGGTTACACCACGTGATGGACTCCCGATGATGAGATCTTGAGAGTGATCTTGGAGGAGATGTGATGTTCTTCTTGGTGCCACTTGAGGTGTTGGTTGGGGAGCATCAACATCTTGTGCTTGTGCCACCGCTTGCCCATGAGTGACTTGAGTGTCTTCATGAGCATCTCTCACATCCTTGTCTTCATCTTGTGGGACATGTGAGGTGGATGGTGGCTCGATGACTTGCACATCATCATCATCTTCTTTTGGCTTGATGTCTCCCACCGGTATGTTCTTCATGGCATCCCTCAATGGTTCACCACCTACATCATCAAGATTATCACTTGCTCCTTGGGAGCCATTAGTTTCATCAAATTAAACATCAAAAGTTTCTTCAACCATGTTTGTGGCATGGTTAAAGACTCTATAGGCCTTAGACTTTGATGAATAGCCAACCAAGTAGCCAATGTCACATCTTCTTTGAAACTTTCCCAAGTGTTGGCGCTTCTTGTAGATGTAGCATTTGCACCCAAACACTCTAAAGAATGAGACATCAGGCTTCTTCCCATTGAGCAACTCATATGGTGTCTTCTCTAGGAACTTGTGAGGAAAGAGCCGGTTTGAAGCATAGCATGCGGTGTTGATTGCCTCGGCCCACATCTTCTCCGAAGTGTTGTACTCATCTAGCATTGTTCTTGCCAAGGTGATCAACATCCGGTTCTTTCTTTCTACAACCCCATTTTGTTGTGGTGTGTATGTTTAGGAGAACTCATGCTTGATTCCCACTTCGTCACAATATTCTTCAATGTTGGTGTTGTCAAATTCTTTGCCATTGTCACTTCTAATTTTCTTGATCTTGACATCAAATTGATTTTGGGCATTCTTTGCAAACTTCTTGAATATTGATGCAACTTCGGCCTTGTCTTGCAAGAAGAATGTCCAACTGTGCCGGGAGAAATCATCAACTATGACCAAGCAATATTTGTTGCCTCCAAGACTAGCATATGTGGTTGGTCCAAATAAATCCATGTGAAGTAGCTCAAGCACTCTTGAAGTAGAGAGATAGGCCTTGGTTGGATGAGTGTTTGCCACTTGCTTGCCGGCTTGACATGCACTACAAAGCTTGTCCTTCTCAAATGTCACATCCTTCAAGCCTCTAATCAATTCTTTCTTCATCAACTTCTTGAGTGTGCCCATTCCAACATGTGCTAACCTTCTATGCCACAACCACCCAAGCGAAGTCTTGGTAAATAAGCAAGTCTTGACATCAACTTCATCGAATGAGAAATAAACTACATATAGGTTGTTGTGTCGGAAGCCTTTGAATATCACTTCATTGTCATCTTCCTTGGTCACAATCACTTCCTTCTTCTTGAATAGGCATTCAAATCCAAGATCACAAAGTTGTCCAACCGAGAGCAAGTTGAAACTCAATGATTGCACATAGAGCACATTGGTGATGGAGTTGTCATTTGATATAGCAACCTTTCCTAGTCCCTTGACCTTGCCTTTTGAATTGTCACCAAATGTGATCTTCTCTTGGTTGTCAACATCTTCATCAAGAGAGGTGAACATCCGGGGATCTCCGGTCATATGTTGAGTGCAACCACTATCAATTACCCAGTGTGATCCACCGGTCTTGTAGTTCACCTACACACAAGAGATCAAGCTTGAGATTTAGGGACCCACACTTGTTTAGGGCCCTTGACCTTCTCTACTAGTTGCTTTGGCACCCAAATCTTCTTTGGCCTTTGCTTGTTGGGCGGCCCCATGAAGCTAACCTTGACCTTTCCACTCTTGTCTTTCCTTACAATGTAGTGAGCATTGAAGGCAAATGGTCTTGCATGCTTGGGCAAGGGTGGTGGTAGTGGTGCCTTACACTCATGAGCAAAATGTCCTTCTTGACCACACTCAAAGCATCTCTTTGGCTTTGGCTTGCTTGTTTGATCATGAGTGGCTAGTGACTTGATGAGCTTTGTTTGATGAGCCTTGTAGCCAATCCCACTCTTGTCCATCTTCATGACGGTGTTCATGAAAAGCTCACTTTGAAGGTCCTTCCCCTTTGTGAACTTTGCTAACCCCATGGTTAGATGTTCCTTCTCTTTCTTGAGCTTGTTGTTCTCTTGAGTTAGCTTCTTGATGATTGGGTCATTGTTGCTAGCTAACTCATCCAAGATGAATGTCTCATCTTCTTCTTGCTTGTCATACATCAAACCAAGCTTGAGATATTGATTCTCTTTCTTGAGTAACTTGTTCTCATATGCAAGCTTCTTGTCTTGATCAAGTGACTCAATCACAATGGTCTTGTGCTTGGCTTGTTCTTGCAACTCTTTCTTGAGCATGACAATTTCATCCTTGAGCTTGATAGTGTCCTCATAGCTCTCAGCCACTACCACTTTCTTGCCCTTGCAATCAACACATTTGCTTGTGCTCTCCACAAGTAAGTCATCACAAGATGTGGCTACATCAAGCTTAGCAATATTGTTAGTAGCAACATGTGTTTCATCAATTGCAAGTTCATAAGCAATCTCAAGGTTGTCATAGTTGGCTTTTAGAGTTGTTAGCTCTTCTTTCATTGCTCTATATCTAGTGATAAGCTCATCATGAACACTCTCAAGTTTATCATGTTTTTCTTTGAGCTCTTTTAGAGAGAGTTTGAGCTCCTTGAGCTTAGTGGTCATGATTTCATTTTGGTCTCTAAGCTCATCACTAGACTTAAGCTTTTCTAAAAGTGTTTCATTTTCAAGTTCAAGCTTTTCATTTTCACTTCTAGATTTTCTTATGACTTTTGTGTACTTGTTAAGCAATTTTACAAGTTCATCATAAGAAGGTGATTCATATTCACTATCACTTTCACTACTCTCATCCTCACTTTGTACCTTCCGGTCACCCTTAGCCATAAGGCATAGGTGTGTAGAGGATGTAGATGGTGGTGAAGATGATGGTGAGGGAGCATCGATGGCAATGGCGGCAACCTTCTCATCATCACTTTCATTGCCGAAGGAGTCACCACTTGAGCTTTCAATGTCGGTGAGCCAATCACCAACAATGTAAGCCTTGCCATTCTTCTTCTTGTAGTGCTCCTTCTTCTTGCCGCCTTTCTTCTTGTATTGCTTCTTGTCATTCTTCTCATCATCACTTGAATCATCTTGTTCTTTGTTCTTCTTCTTGTACTTGTCCTTCTTGGGCTTTGGACATTGATGAGCAAGATGACCAAGCTCACCACAATTGTAGCAATCCATCTTGGAGATGGGCTTCCTCTTGCTACTTGTGAAGAACTTCTTCTTCTTGGAGTCAAAGTTGACTCCATTCTTGTTGAGCTTCTTCAACATCTTTGTTGTTCTTCTCACCAAGAGGGCAATAGATGCATCATCATCACTTGAAGTTGATGAGTCAACTTCAATCTTCTTGGCCTTGCCCTTGTGAGAAGCTTTGAGGGCCAAGTCCTTCTTCTCCATCTTGGCCGATTAGTAGCCATCTTGGGGGTTCATGTGCATGTACATTTCATGAGCATTGATCTTCCCCAATATGGCGGTTGGTGTAGCGGTGGAAAGATCGCCTTGATGAAGCATTGTTACTATGTGCCCACATTTCTCAATGGGAAGCACACATAATATCTTCCTTGCTACATCTGCCACACTCTTTTGAGTGAGCCCAAGTCCATTTAGCTCCTCTACAATGACATTCAAGCGAGAATACATTTCATTAGCATTTTCTTTAGGAAGCATCTCAAAAGTATTAAGCTTGTTCATCACTAAGTGATAGCGTTCCTCGCGTTCACTCTTTGATCCCTCATGGAGCGCACAAAGTTCCTTCCAAAGAGCTTTGGCGGTTTTGTGGCTCCTAACGCGGTTGAACACCTCTTTGCAAAGGCCTCTAAAGATGTGGTTTTTGGCCTTCGCATTCCACTTCTCGTTTTCTTGCTCTTGTGGAGTAAGAGCGGTGTCTTTTGCCAGAGGGGTAAACCCTTCGGTCGCGGCTTTTAGGCACTTTACATCGCATGCCTCAAGGTATGACTCCATCCGTATTTTCCAATACGGGAAGTCATCCCCATCGAACATGGGTGGCGGTCCATCCCCGTTAGACATCTTTTCTCTAGGCGGTGAAACCTAAATAATGAGCACTAGGCTCTGATACCAATTGAAAGGATCAAGATGCCCAAGAGGGAGGGTGAATTGGGCTTCTCTAAAAATTTAAGCAACCTATAAGCTCCAATTCAACCCCTTGTGCCTAGTGTGACCTAGAGAGCTACCGGATAAAAGTTTTGCAACCTAGTTCCAATCCTATTCTAGCATGGCAATTCTAAGAATGTAAAAGCACAAAGTAAATGCTAGAATGTAAAGGAGTAGTGGAAGAAAGTGCTCGGCGATGTTTTGCCGAGGTATCGGAGAGTCGCCACTCTCCACTAGTCCTCGTTGGAGCACCCGCGCAAGGGCCTTGCTCCCCCTTGGTCCGTGCAAGGACCAAGTGCTCTCTATGTGCTGATTCTTCGACACTCCGTCGCGGTGAATCGCCCAAAACCGCTCACAAGCTTGACACGAGCCACCCACAAGAACTCCGGGCGGTCTTCGTGCCTCCAATCACCACCGAACCTTCTAGGTGATGGCGATCACCAAGAGTAACAAGCAAAGAACTCTCACTTGACCCAAACAAGGCTCTAGAGAGTGGTGGATGCACACTTGACTCTTGGTATTCACTAGAGAAGGATTCTCTCAAGAAATCACTCAAATCTCAATCCTCTCTAGGCTCTTGCTACTCTCTTGCTCCACAACAAGTTTCTCTGGTGTTCAAATGGGCAAGGGAGCTCTCATGGACGAGGTGGAGGAGTATAAATACTACCCACGAAGTCCAAAGGTCGGCCAACCGTTTTCCACTGAAAACGGGGTCACCGGACGCACATTATGTTGCACCGGACGCACTGCACCGAGCGTCCGGTGCTCCATAACGGCTAATTGTACTTGCTTCTGACAGGTCACCGGACGCTAACTCCCAGCGTCCGGTGCACTGTCCGGTGCTAGGGAAGATTTACATGCTCCCTGCGCAAGGGACTGGACGCTACCCGGTGCGTCCGGTGCTAGCGTCCGGTGCTCGGGCAAGTTTACAACCTCCCTGGGTATGGGACCGGACGCTGCCCGGAGAGTCCGGTGCCATCGTTCGGTGCCTAACCCTAAGCACCGCACTGAGCCAACGGCTAAGGACCTCACCAGACACACTCACAAAGCGTCCGGTGCAGCGTCCGGTGCCCCATTGGGCACCCTAACTTCGTCGAAACGCGATCGCTTTAAAACGAAGTTTGATTCTCTCGATCTAAGGACTATCTCTGAGCTGCCTAGTGCTAGGTTTACCAAGTGTGCACCACACCTAAACCTAAAGCCTTGCCTAAGTCAAGCTACTAGATCAAAGCCCCTCTTAATAGTACGGTCAAAGGAAAACAAAGTCCTAAACTACTCTAAGTGCCCTTCTTCACCATATGGCACTTAGACCTAGTCTAGTCTTGACGATGTCCATCCATCCTTTGAAAACTGAAACAATTTCCACTATTAAGTAGGCATGTACGTCCCTGTCCATCGAGTACCTATTACCATGACCTTACCTATGACTTTGCCTCTGCAAAACACACGTTAGTCATAGTAATCAACAATGTCATTAATCACCGAAATCACTAGGGGCCTAGATGCTCTTTCAGCTACCACAAGTCGGGCTAGATAGGGAGTATCTACGAGTGTTCCTAGCCCAAGCACCACGCTTATGCTATGAATGATTACTCTATTCCCAAGCACAAGCGAATAAAGTAAACCTGTAAACCAAAGAACAATAACTTACTTGTATTAGAAGTTAAATTGCCGAATGATTCTAGAACGAAGCCTTAGGTTATGAGACTTGTTCCCGCAGATACAAAGAAGAAGACACCGATAGGCTAGGCTTCCTCCACTTCTATCTCCACCCTATACTCTCTTAATTTCTCTTGTTGCTAAAACTCTAAACAGACATATCCATTTGAGGGACCCCTCTCTGGCTAATTCTCTCTCAAAAATATGAATTAGGGTTTTAGAATTAACTACCCCCAAGGGGGTTAGAGTCACATTTATAGCCCCCTAGGAGGCATCACAACCCTTTGATCAAACCGACCTAAATGTACGCTCAAGATTACTCCTCAAAGGTGGTAGAGGTAGGATCTGTGAGGTTGAATATGATTGGTTGAGGTGGATGGGCACCCGCCCCTACCCTCGGCCGGCCGCTCGAGCCGGATCTGGCTCCTAAGCCGAATCTGGCTCCGGTTTGGTCTGGAGCCTCCTCAAACCTTCTAGATTACTCCTAAGTTAAATTTCATGGTATTCTCTCTATGTAAACCTGACATATGGACCATCTTTGGTTGTTTTTAGCTGACACCCTGTAGAAATAGACATTCATCAAAACTCATGCAATTTTGTCAGTGATAACCTTATATCTACTAGGTTCAGAGAGGTCTGTAGTGGTGCAAACGGCGTACGACAGCGCTCGGTGATAGTTCTCACCGGCGGCACGTTGTCTCTGGCCAGGATAGTGAAGGCCAGGGCACATAGGGGCTTCATGAGGTTGCGGTGGATAGGATGCTCATGTTAGCAGGGAGAAAGAGGGGTAGAGGAGTGCATTGGCTCGAACCATGAGCTTGTGGAGCTCCATGTTGGGTATTTTAAATGCAAACATAAAAATCCACAAGCGCACGGATACCAATGTAGCTTTCACCCGGGAGTATTCCAGAGTATCGATTTTCCACAGGGAACGTGAGTGTACTAATTAAGACTCAAGATCGCCCAAGGATAACTATGTAATTATTTTTGGTGGGAAGAGAGGAAGTTTCCTGAGAGTTCTCTAGTTGATCTAAACATCAAGAATTACTTCAAAGATTATTTATCTTGGGACATCAGAACACTAACCACAGAAAGAGATGAGAAGGGGGCTAGGAAGCTCTGACTACGGTCCTACAAACACCGATCCGAACGAGGTGGAATACGTCGACCATTAGGGCTGTCACTACCCTAGGGCTACCACAACAATCCGTAGGATTGGGTGCAATTCTAGGTAATTGCAAGACTAAACACCACGTCTAATCTATTAATTACTACTCTAATGTTGCAAAGATTAGAGCACTTGATGCAAGCGGGAATCCAGTAAATAACTTGAATGTAAATAAAAGTAATTAAAGAACTCAGGAATTATGAATTGAAGAACCTCGATAACGATGAAGAACGAACCAGTTGCAGCAAAAGTACAATGTTGAGGAAGATCCGACAGATCCGGCTCCTCCTCCGCTCTCCTCTTCTCTCTCCCTATTTTCTAGATTACAACTAGAACTAACTAGAACTAGAACTAGGGGAACTAGAACTAGAACTAGATGAACTAGAACTAGAACTAGATGAACTAGAGGTAGAACTAGATGAACTAGAGGGATCCTCTCTACTTGGATGAAGAATTGAAACCCTAACTTTGATTCTGTAGAAGAGGTATGCTCTCCAGGGGCCAGGGGGCATTGCTTATATAGTCTATTCAGATGAATCTGGGCCGTCGGATCAAACCGACATTAATCGCACGGTTTTCCTTGATCCCATAGGTTGGTGGAGCACGATCCGCAAAAAGGACTCTGATTGGCCACTGTAGCAGGGCGGGCGCCCAGGGGGGTAGCGCGAGCACCCTGCCTCTGAGCCCGATTGCCTTCCCGTTCGTTCCTGTGGCTCCTGGAGTCTTCTAGATGGTAGAAAATTGCGCGGCACGTTAATATCTCTATGTAATCCTGACATGTGGGCCTTTCTTTCGTATTTCCTGATAACCCCCTGCAGAAATAGACAAACACCAAAACTCATGGAATTCTATCAGTTAAAACCCTAATTTTGGATGTTGGTTGCATATAGGTCCTTTTCCATGATTAGTTGACGGTTAAATGTGAGCATTAAGGACCGTCAACAAGCTCCCCCAACCTTAACCTTTGCTCATCCCTGAGCAAAGCTAAAATCAGCAAGAAAATACGGGTTACTTGTATGCCTCTTACTACAGAGTTTTTAAGTTATCACTAAGGTCTTAAGTGATTGAAAAACAGAACGATCAAGTCAAGCACTATGTCTCAAGTTCTTATGTCTTACCTTTGTTCTGGAGTTTTTTTTAAGTTTCCAAAATAAAACTGAGGCATTTACCTTCTTCTCGATAGATATATAAGTAGAGCTTTAAAAGTTTTAGCATACTTACTTTGCATTTTGCTATGTCAATGCTCGGAGCAAGGGAGAGGAATGTCATACTCCTAAATCAAGACCTTTGACCTTTTTGAAAAGTTTGTCATCTCTTACTGGCACATTGCTTATTAGAGGGACCATGGGCTACCATTTTTTTCTTTCTTTTTCAAGTGGGCACCAAGTACCCCTAATTCTACTATCGGACACGTGTCCATTTTTTTCCATTCAGGTGGGTATCTTTGTACCCCTAATTCTACTTCAGACACTTGTCCATTTTTACCTCTCGTCTCACTCTCTTTTTTTTCGAATTAATTTTTTGCATAGTCCCATGCCTCTAACGCAATAATACTTCGGAAGAGTGAATCTTTTATATGTTTAAAACAAAAAGATCTTGATCTTTGGAGCATGATAATTCTCTCAACCAAAACTACAAGAATTAACAATGGCTTGAACAAAGCAAGTGCCCACAGTTTTAATATTTATATATAAGACTCTAGGTATTATGTCAAACAGGATCTCATTTTTTTAGATTTTCAAAAGATAAAATATCCAGAACTCTAGCAAAACTTGGAACAAGTTAAATAGTAGCTCAGACCTTCTCATATCATGTTTGTCAATTACCTAGACTTGGATCAAACTTTCTTTTTATTTTATTTGAAACTTAGGATTACACAAAACTATTGTATATTACTCAAAAGAAAAACTTTGTTTGGTTTCATGGTTATGCATTTTTATTTATTTCCAAATACTAGTAAATAAAACCAAGAAAGAAAAGTAATACTTATCTAGATACACGTGTGGGTGCCTCCCCCCAAGCTGGATGTTGACATAGTCGTTCACTCTTGTGGCCTGCACGTTCGATCTCACTATTCTTAAGCCTCAAAATCCTGCACAACACAAATAGACAACAAAACTCGTGGAGTATGTTAAGGATTAGGTAATTGTCTAGTGCTTATGAGAGCTTAATGTGAGAATTCTATGAACTCAATCACATCAAGTTCCTCTACCAGGTTGTTTTGTGGCTCGAGATAGATTTTCAAGCGTTGACCATTTACCTTAAAAGTGTTACCTATGTCGTCTTGGATGGTAATGGCTCCATGAGTTGAAGTGTCAATAACCTTGTATGGTACATCCCACTTACTTCGTAGCTTACCATGCCCAAAGAGCTTAACTCTTGAATTGAATAGTAGAACCTTATCTCCAGGCTTAAACTCCTTGTGCTTGATTCTCTTATCATGCCATCGTTTTGTTCTCTCTTTATAGATCCTTGAATTGTGGTAGGCTTTCTCTCTCCATTCTTCTAGCTCAGATAGTTGCATCAGACGATTCTCGCTAGCGAGGTGGAGATCCATGTTCCATTTCTTGAGTGCCCAATGAGCCTTAAACTCTACTTCCACAGGCAAGTGACAAGTTTTTCCATATACAAGTTGATAAGGTGACATGCCTATGAGTGTTTTGAATGCAGTTCTATATGCCCAAAGTGCATCAGGAATTTTGTCCTTCCACCCTTTACCCATCTCATCTATGGTCTTTTGTAAAATATTTTTGATTTGTTTGTTAGATGTTTCGGCTTGACCGCTAGTCTGAGGATGGTATGGTGTTGCGACGTTGTGTCGAACTCCATGATCGGCTAGGTACTTCCGGAAGATTTTGTCGATGAAGTGGGAACCTCCATCGCTTATAACTATCTGGGGTATACCAAAGCGAGGAAAGATTACTTCATGGAACATTCTCTTGGCATGTTTTGAATCAGCTGATCGACAAGGTAGGGCTTCTACCCATTTGGACACGTAGTCCATAGCTACTAAGATATACTCGCAATTCCCGGACATAGGGAATGGCCCCATGAAATCAATACCCCATACATCGAAAAGTTCTACTTGAAGATTATTTGTGAGAGGCATTTCATTTCGTGAGTTGATATTCCCATGTTTTTGACATCGGTGGCATCTCCTGACAAAGTCCTTTGTATCTTCATACATCGTTGGCCAGAAAAAGCCACTTTGCCAAATTTTAGCATGTGTCCGGAATGCTCCATAGTGTCCTCCATATGGCGAGGCATGGCATCTTTCCATAATTTGAGTAGCCTTAGCCATAGGAACACACCTTCTCAAGAGTCCATCAGCGCAGACTCGGAAAAGATATGGCTCATCCCAAAGGTGGAAACGACTATCGTGAAGCAACTTCCTTTTGTTTGTACCAGGTGGGACATAGCCTTTTACTATAAAGTTTACGATGTCTATGTACCATGGATCTGCATGTGTTATCTTAAGCAAGGTGTCATCCCTTAGGTAGTCATTTATGGGAATCTCATCATGTGTTTCCTTATATTGAAGCCTAGACAAGTGGTCGGCTACGGAATTCTCTACTCCCTTCCTATCTCGGATTTCTATGTCAAAGTCTTGGAGTAGAAGAATCCATTGAATTAGACGAGGCTTAGCATCTTTCTTAGTGAGGAGGTACTTGAGAGCAGCATGGTCTGAATAGATGATTATCTTTGCCCCCACTAAGTAAGATCTAAACTTGTCTATAGCAAAGACAACAACCAAAAGCTCTTTTTCAGTTGTAGTGTAATTGAGCTGTGGTCCAGACAAGGTTTTGCTAGCGTAGGATATGACATAATGCTTTTTATCCTTGGTTTGTCCTAAAACGGCACCAACCGCAAAATCGCTAGCATCACACATGATCTCAAAAGGAAGATTCCAATCAGGTGGTTGGATGATTGGGGCTGAGATGAGTGCTTTCTTAAGAGTTTGAAAAGATTCATGACACTCATCACTAAAGATGAAAGGTGCATCCTTAGCTAGGAGACTAGTTAGGGGTCTAGCAATTTGAGAGAAGTTCTTGATAAAGCGTCTATAGAACCATGCATGTCCCAAAAAGCTACGGATTCCTTTCACATTCGTGGGAGGTGGAAGTTTTTCAATAACTTCAATCTTTGATTTGTCCACCTCTATACCACGTTTGGACACTTTATGTCCTAACACTATTCCTTCCTGAACCATAAAATGGCATTTCTCCCAATTCACGATTAAGTGCTTTTCTTCACATCACTGCAAGACTCTATCTAAATTCTCCAAACATTGATCGAAGATTTTGCCATAGACGGTAAAATCATCCATGAAAACCTCCATGATCTTCTCAATCATGTCCGAGAAAATAGACATCATGCACCGTTGGAAAGAAGTTGGAGCATTGCACAATCCGAACGACATTCGTCGGTATGCATAAGTTCCATACGGGCATGTAAAGGTAGTCTTATCTTGGTCATCTGGGTGGATTGGGATTTGGTGATATCTAGAATAACCATCAAGGAAACAAAAGAAAGAGTGGTTTGCAAGCCGTTCCAACATTTCATCGATGAAGGGTAACGGAAAGTGATCTTTCTTTGTAGCCTTGTTGAGTTTTCGATAGTCAATACACATACGCCACCCAGTGACCATTCATTGAGGGATGAGTTCATTCTTCTCATTCCTAACGACCGTCATTCCTCCTTTCTTTGGCACTACTTGGACAGGGCTAACCCACTCACTATGTGGCACAGGATAAATAATCCCAGCATTAGAGTTTGAGGACCTCTTTCTTAACAACCTCTCGCATAGCATTGTTAAGTCTCCGTTGTGGTTCCCTTGAAGGTGTAAAATTGGGATCAATAGGGATACGATGAGTGCAGAGAATGGGACTAATGCCCGTGAGATCTTCGAGAGAGTAGCCAAATGCTAATCTATGCCTTTCAAGAACAGTGACAAGTTGTTGTGTTTCATAATCGGAAAGCTTGTCACTGGTAATTACTAGAGTTTTTGGGTTGTTGTGCAAAAAGACATATCTAAGGCCAGAAGGAAGAGGTTTTAACTCTATCGAAGGAGGTGAAGGTTGTTCATTTTTGTCTAGCTCAACGGGTTCTACCAACTCTTCTTCTTCTTGAACAAAGTGTTCATGATTAAAGAATGGTTGGGCCATCTCCTCTTGAGTCAGCATTAAGATCTAGTCAATAGGATCTGGTTCAAGTTTGAGTTCCACTATCGTGTTAATTGATCTAGCTAGAGGAACAACAATAGTGGAATTTTGAACCTTGAAGTCTAAATGACCTCTTTGTGGTTGTTCTTGTAGAAGTTTCATGATTGGTCTGCCAATCAAGAGAGGAATCTCCGGTATGTCAAAAATGTGAAAGTCGAAACATATTCTAGAGTCCTTGATTCTAGCAGGAACTGCCCTTAATACCCCATAGCTTTCTAGAATTAATCTAGATGAACTTTGTAAAAGTTTTTGAGATGGGGTTATGGACTCGTTGGGATAAAGAGTGTTAGCTAACTCCTTGGAAATAACATTTATCCCAACATATGGACTGTAGTGGACCTTTGTCGAGGGTATTAGTAAGGGGTATCCTAACTGATGCACATAACGAGATTACCTATACAGAGATAGAGGCCCTCAACTCGACGTTCTAATCAGCCATACGGTCGTCGACAGCCGCAGCCTCGAAGACGGAAAAGGCGTCGAGCGAACCGCTCAGGGGTCGAGCACCAACTACCATCGAATACGGAAATGGGCTCGAGCGAACCAGAAGGCGTCGAGCGCAAGGACACCGCCCGCCGCCTGACACGCGCACGAGAACCCGGGCATTTAATGCGCCTGTCGCTTTCCCACCTAACACGCTAGTCACGCGAAGCGTGATGGGGAACAGGCACCCGTCCCGTCATTCTTTTTGCAGCCTTCCCCACCAAATGATCCAGAGCGTGTCAGGACGCGGGAAGCCGGGATGGAACGTCTAGTCAGGACCCCCTCGAGACGCCAAAAGTCAATGCTCTGGATAACAAGGCGCTACATGGCGTCCGACCCTCGACCGGACGTGTTTCCTTCCTGGGGAAGGGTTGGGCGTCGACTGACGGCGCTGCCACCACTCTGACGTATCAGCCGCCATGACGTACAAGCGTGCAACGGACAAACCGGCCCAAGACGGCGTACAGAGCGGGATATGAGGGCACGCGTAATCATCATCAAGCTACCAGGACGGGACGGCTCGAGACCACGCCGGTACGGAGGCCTCGAGTAGGTCAGCGCACCATGCCTCTATCGACCTCTACTCTGTCACCTATACATGTACCCTAGGTCTCTCCTTGGAGCTATAAAAGGGGAGACCCGGGAATGAACACAGGGCAGAGAAAAAACACACAACACCACACTCACACGTAGAGGAGTCTACATACTCCATCTCAGTTCATACGCACTTGTATTCGCCCCTGTACAAGCACTTAGGTGCAAGATAATACAAACTCCCCTCCCCCGCTGGACGTAGGGCCTTCTCTTGCCCGAACCAGGATAAATCTTTGTGTCTTCTTGCATCACCATCTGGGAAAGGGAAGCACGCATACAAATTCACTCGTTGGTGTGACCCCCCGTGGGGAAAACACCGACAGTTGGCGCGCTAGGTAGGGGTCCTGCGTGTTTTTCATCGATTTCCCACTCTTTTCCAGATGGCCACTCTTTCTTCACCGATTCCGCGCTCCACGGTGATTTGGTTTGGGAGTCTCGAGTTCATGTCCACTGGCTCCGGCTATGACATGATCTTGCTCTCGATCAAAGGGCCGGGAGGAACCCGCATTGCGCCAACCCGGATGAGGGCCCTAAGACGTCCTCACCACCACGCCTCCCCGCCCAAGAAGAGGCGTGGACACCACCACCGTCGCCCATCTGCCTCGCCGCGACCGGCAGTCCGTGCCAGGCAGGAGGCGGCACGAGAGTCGATAGCCCCTCGTACCACGGGCGTGACGGCTCAGTGCCGTGATGATCACACGATGACGGGAGGTGACGCGCCCCACGCACCCTCCCCCACCGCCAGGCTACTTCCACATGGGCTGTTCGCCTCAAGAGGAGCCTTACCGTTCGGCCTGGACAATGCCACAGCGTCACTCGCCAGGGCGATATGCCCAAGCACCCAGACGTACGTGGAGATACCAATGGTCCTCCCACGCGACCCTGAAGCACAGCAACCAACGTCTGAGCTACCGAATTTCTCCCAGGTACGAGGCCTCCGCCGCCTAGGCCCTAGACGCTACACGATTACCTCCCTCAGACAGCGGCTGCTGGACGAAGGACGTGGATGCTTCTACGCCGCCGAGCCGGACTCCGGCTCGGAATCCGACAGCCACGACCCTACTAGGGAGTGCTTCCATATCGACGGAGCGGTGGAGACCACCAATGAGACACAAGACGCCGTTGCAGGCGGGCGAGCCCCCGCAGCAAGGGAAGACCCCAGGATGCCTGGGAACGACGGTCGGGTCGACCCCCCTCCACAAGAAGACAGAGCCGCGCAAATTGCGCAGCTGTGAGAACTCAAGGCCAAGCTCGATGAAGATCGTGAGCGCCTTGTCCTACTCGAGCAGATCCTTGAGCAGGACTTGCCTTACCCGTCTGGCAGAAGTGTCCGCAGAAGGGCTCGAGAGGTGCACCGACAAATTGTCGGAGACGCAGAGCCTGAGCAGCCTGTCAGCCGCTTCCCTCGAGCAGGGCAGAATGTTGTGGCGGCAACAATGCTGCTGCGGAACATGCCGAAACCATTGAACTCCCAAGCTCGACGCATCCGGGACGAGGTGCAAACTCTGCTCCAGGTGGCAGCAGTTCAGCAAGCCGAAAGCTCAGCTTCTCGACGTAAAGGGGCTGCCACTGAAAAGCGCGGTGAGCCAGCCCAAAACGAAAAGGAGGTATCAGTCCATCAGCAGCCTCCCCCTCGAGGGAAAAAGACCGCGCTCGTCCTCCCCGTCGACAACCAACGTCGACACGACGCACGACACGACATTGAGGAGAATCGTCGCCATCGGTATGGGGACGCGGAAGAGCGCGGTTACAGCGCCCATCGCGGCGGGAGGTACGACAGCGACGAGGACCCGATGGCCCCAGAGCCACCAGGCCCACGGGTGTTCAGCAGGGCAATCCGCATCACGCCACTGCCCAGTCCGTTCAGACCCCCGACCAGCATTGCAAAATACAACGGAGAAACCAAACCAGAGCTATGGTTGGCAGACTTCAGGTTGGCATGTCAGCTGGGAGGCGCTCGAGGCGACGATCGAGCCATCATCAGACAGCTGCCACTTTTCCTCTCCGACACCGCCCGCAGGTGGCTCGAAGAGCTCCCTATCGATCAGATACATGACTGGGTCGATTTGGTCAGGGTTTTCGAGGGTAACTTCAAAGGGACCTACATACGGCCTGGGAACTCGTGGGACCTCAGCAAGTGCAAGCAGAAGTCAGGAGAGACTCTTCGAGAGTACGCTCGACGCTTCTCGAAGCAGCGCACCGAGCTACCGCATATCCCCGACCACGATGTCATCCTGGCCTTTGTCTCTGGTACCACCAGTCGAGACTTGGTGCGGGAATTGGGCCGGAATCGCCCTCAGACCGTCGATGAGCTGATGGACGTAGTGGCAAATTACGCAGCAGGGGAGGAAGCGGTCGGTGCCTTCTTTAGCTGTGAAGGAAGGAAAGGCAAGCAGCCCGCCGATGAAGATGGGACCCCTAGTCGAGGGCCCAAAAAGAACAAGAAGAAGCAGAAAACGCGGCAGTTCTAGCGGGAAGACTTCGACGACGATCTTGTCGTCGCCGTGGAACACAAAAGGCCTTGAGGCCCTCCAGATGGAGGCATCTTCGATAAGATGCTAGAAGAGCCATGTCTTTACCATAAGGGAGGAGCCAACCACAAGCTCAAGGACTGTCGTATGCTGAAAAAGCATTTCGACGGTCTAGGGTTCAAAAAGGACGCGCGCGACGAACCAAAGAAGGTGAAGGGCTGCAACAAGGAGGACAACAAAGATGACGACGGTTTCCATGCCGTCCATGACTGCTACATGATCTACGGTGGGCCCTCGACACAGCTGACCGCAAGGCAGCGCAAGAGGGAACGTCGTGAAGTCTTCGCGGTAAGGATGGCGGTGCCTCAGTATCTCAGCTGGTCGAGCACTCCCATCACCTTCGATCGAGAGGACCACCCCGACAAAGTAGTTGCCCCTGGCGTCTACCCACTCGTCGTCGACCCCATCATCATCAACACCCGGCTCTCAAAGGTACTGATGGACGGTGGCAGCAGCCTCAACATCATCTATCTCGAGACCCTCGACCTCCTCGGCATCAACAGGACGCAGCTCCAGCCAAGCGCCGGTGGTTTCCATGGCGTCGTACCAGGAAAGAAAGCGTTGCCAGTAGGTCGAATCGACCTACCGGTTTGCTTTGGCACAGCAGCCAACTTCAGGAAGGAGACCCTAACCTTCGAGGTGGTGGGGTTCCGGGGCACATACCACGCCATCATCGAGCGCCCGGGCTACGCCAAATTCATGCCTATACCCAACTACACCTACCTGAAGCTGAAGATGCCTGGTCCCAAAGGCGTCATCACCGTCAGCTCCTCCTTCGAGCACGCTTACGAGTGCAACGTCGAGTGCGTCGAGTATGGGGAGGCGGTCGAGAATTCCACCGAGCTCGTCGCAAAGCTCGAGGCCCTAGCCGCTGAGGCTCCAGAGCCCAAGCGCCACGTGGGCAGCTTCGAGCCAGCCGAAGGAACCAAGAAGATCCCGCTCGACCCTAACAACTCCGACGGCAAAGTGCTAACGATCAGCGCCGACCTCGGCCCCAAATAGGAAGCTGTGCTCGTCGACTTTCTCTGTGGGAATGCCGATATGTTTGCATGGAGTCCCTTGGATATGCCAGGCATACCGAGGGAAGTCGCCGAGCACTCCTTGGAAATTCGAGCCGGTTCCAAGCCAGTGAAGCAACGGTTGCGCCGATTCGACGAGGAGAAGCGCAAGATCATTGGCGAGGAGATCCACAAGCTTTTGACGGCCGGATTCATCAAGGAGGTTCACCATCCCGACTGGTTAGCAAACCCTGTACTAGTTAAGAAAAAGAATGGGAAAATGAGGATGTGTGTCGATTATACAAGTTTAAATAAAGCATGTCCGAAAGTTCCCTTTCTATTACCACGTATTGATCAAATTGTTGATTCTACTGCGGGATGTGAAACCCTTTCTTTCCTTGAGGCATATTCCGGTTACCATCAAATAAAAATGAAAGAGTCCGACCAGCTCGCGACGTCTTTTATCACACCTTTTGGGATGTATTGCTATGTAACCATGCCGTTCGGGCTTTGAAACGCGGGAGCCACGTATCAACGCTGCATGCTCCACGTGTTTGGCAAACACATAGGGTCGACAGTCGAGGCCTATGTCGACGACATCGTCGTCAAGTCAAAGCGGCGGGGAGACCTGATTCAGGACCTCGAGATCGCTTTCGGCTGCTTACGCGCCAACCAGATCAAACTCAACCCCGAGAAGTGCGTTTTTGGCGTACCTCGAGGCTTGCTCCTTGGATACATCGTTTCCCAGCGTGGCATTGAAGCCAACCCCGAGAAAGTCTCAGCCATCACAAAAATGGGGCCGATCTGTGACATCAAGGGCGTACAGAGGGTAACGGGATGCCTAGCGACGCTGAGTCGTTTTATCTCAAGGTTGGGAGAAAAGGCGTTGCCCCTGTACCGACTTCTGAAGAAAGTCGAGCGCTTCTCTTGGACCCTCGAGGCCGAGGGAGCCCTCGAAAATCTGAAGAAAACATTGACCTCAGCACCAGTCCTAGTCCCACCTCAACCTGCGGAACCGCTGCTCCTTTATGTTGCCTCGACGACCCAGGTCGTCAGTGCAGCTGTGGTGGTCGAAAGGCAGGAGGAGGGGCATGCATTGCCTGTCCAGAGGCCGGTCTATTTCGTCAGGGAGGTACTCTCGGAAACCAAAGCACGTTACCCACAAATCCAGAAGCTGATCTATGCCATAATCCTCGCCCGACGCAAGCTCCAGCACTACTTCCTTGGCCATCCTTTCACAGTAGTCTCGTCCTTCCCCCTGGGCGAGATAATCCAGAGTAGGGAGGCAATAGGAAGAATTGCCAAATGGTCGGTCGAGCTCATGAGTGAGACTCTCACTTATGCGCCCCGCAAGGCTATCAAGTCACAAGCCCTGGTGGATTTCGTCGCGGAATGGACAGACTCCCAGCTTCCCCCGACTCAAGTTCAGTCGGAGCTGTGGACGATGTATTTTGACGGCTCTCTCATGAAGACGGGAGCTGGGGCCGGCCTGCTGTTCATCTCGCCCCTGGGCATTCATATGAGGTATGTCATCAGGATTCACTTTGCTGCATCTAACAACATCGCGGAGTACGAGGCCCTCGTCAACGGTCTCAAGATCGCCATCGAGCTAGGAGTCCGATGCCTCGACATCCGAGGCGACTCCCAACTCGTCATCGACCAAGTGATGAAGACCTCAAGCTGCCACGACCCGAAAATGGAGGCATACTGCAAGGAAGTCCGTCGACTCGAGGACAAATTCCATGGCCTCGAGCTCGTCCACGTCGCGCGACGCTACAACGAGGCGGCCGATGAACTCGCCAAGATCGCGTCGACCCGAGGCACGGTACCGCCTGACGCGTTCTCAAGGGATCTACATGAGCCATCCGTCGACTTGGGCTCGGGGCCTGGTGTCGAAGCCGCTCCGGCCCAACAGGCCGACAACGTCAAAGCGCTACTAATGGCGGCTGAAGTAATGGAGGTAGAACAGCGGCCCGGTCAACCGTTTGACTGGCGCACGCCGTTCCTTAACTGCCTAATCCGTGGCGAGCTGCCAGAAGATCGATCCGAGGTCCGCCGTATCGCTCGACGGGCCAAGTCATACGTAATCTATGGCGAAGACAATGAGCTATATCGACGAAGCCCGACGGGGATCATGCAGCGTTGCGTCACCGTGGAAGAAGGCCGGAAACTCCTCAAGGACCTGCACTCGGGGGCTTGTGGCCACCATGCTGCTCCACAGACCCTCGTAGGGAACGCCTTCCGACAAGGCTTCTACTGGCCAACAGCCGTAGCTGATGCCATCGAGCTCGTGCGCTCATGCCATGGGTGCCAGTTCTACGCCAAACAGACACATCTGCTCGCCCACGCTCTTCAGATGATCCCCATCACATGGCCGTTTGTGGTTTGGGGGCTTGACTTGGTAGGGCCTCTACAGAAGGCAAAAGGGGGGTACACCCACTTACTGGTGGCCATCGACAAATTCTCCAAATGGATCGAGGCGCGACCCATCACCAACATCCGCTCCGAGCAGGCTGTCCTTTTCTTCACCGACATCGTCCATCAGTTTGGGATTCCCAACGTCATCATCACTGACAATGGCATTCAGTTCACCGGCAAAAAGTTCTTAGACTTTTGCGACCAGCATCACATCCGTGTGAACTGGTCCGCGGTAGCCCACCCTCGAACTAACGGCCAGGTCGAGCGTGCCAACGGCATGATTTTGCAAGGGCTCAAACCGAGGATCTACAACCGCTTGAAGAAATTCGGCAAGAAATGGGTCGAGGAGCTTTCCTCGGTCCTATGGAGCTTGAGAACGACGCCAAGCAGGGCCACAAAATACACACCATTCTTCATGGTCTATGGCTCCGAGGCTGTGCTCCCAACGGACCTCGAGTATGGATCCCCTCGACTCAAAGCGTACAACGAGCAACCAAATAAGGAGACTCAAGAGAATGCGGTCGACCAGCTCGAGGAGGCTCGAGACATGGCCCTCCTCAACTCCGCCAGATACCAGCAGAAGCTTTGGCGCTACCACGACAAGCATGTGTGCAAGAGGGACTTAAACGTGGGCGACCTCATCCTACGACGACGGCAAAGCAATCAAGGGCGCCACAAGCTGACTCCACCTTGGGAGGGCCCATACGTGGTGGCAGAGGTCTTGAAGCCAGGGACATACAAGCTCGCGGACGAAAAGGGGGCGATCTTCACCAACGCGTGGAACATCGAATAGCTACGTCGATTCTACCCTTAGAATTTCAAAGCTTTATGTTCCTGCATACATTCTGTACCAAGGCCTTGTAAATGAATAAATAAAGTCCTTTCCTCGAGCGACTTACCTTTTCGCAAGTCTCAACGTTAGAAGGGAGTATCGACTATGACCCATCATAGTCGACACCCCCTCGGGGGCTAGCAAGGGGGGTGACCCCCCCCCCCCAAGTGTCGAAAAAACCAAGTAATCCTTCCGTTCCTATCAGCAATCTCATACAGTTGAGTAGTAAAGGTACCTCGAGCCCCTTAAGGATCGAGAAACAACGATCCTGAGAACTCCTACGCCCCCGGGCTATGGAAACTCTACTCGTCTCCTCACCCTTGAGGTAATCGAGACCGCCTCGAACGAAAGACCAAGTGAGAAAAACAAACATAGGCGCAAAAAAGGAATAAAGGAGCTTCGAGTGGAAAGACAGATAAACATTTAACAAACCACTTAAAGACATTTAACAAACCACTTGTATTACTTAAAGACAAGTTAACAGAGTACTATACAACAGGCCCCAGGCACCCAAAGCAGGCTCGCAGGCCTTAGTCTGCATCGGGGTTCTCACCACCCTTGCCTGCGCCTAAGCTAGTCTCAGGGGGAAGTACCTCGGGCTCAAATAGCTTGGCCAGCCTCTCCCCAGGAACCTCCGCGTCGTCGATCAAGGCGTGGAGCCTCTCCTCGTTCTCCGCGTCGGTCTTGGAGATGTCAGTAACAAAGCCATGAGACACCACCTCCATATCGTAGGAAAAGCCCGAGCAAACAACCGCCATTGCCCGCTTCACCCCGATATGGAGAGCGTCACGCACCCGATCTCTCAGCGTCGCGCCTAAATAGCACAGCTGATCGACCAGCGCGTCGCCTCGAGCCTCCTCCTTCGACTCGTCCATGGGCTCGACTTCCCAAGAGGTCGAGAGATCGCTTATCGCCGTCCGCAGTCGACGGTTCAAAGCAACCTCCCCCTCGAGCTGGGCCTGGGCATTGCGAGCCTCGACTTGGGTGGCCAAGAGCTCGTCTTTAAGCCCTGTGAATGCCGACGCAAAAAACTTTAGATAAAACCGAGCACACCTCGAAAAGAAAATCCAACAATAGAAATGTACCACGGACACTCTCCTCCAGAGCTGTGTTCTTGCCAACTAATTTGGTGTTGGCCCTCTCGATCTCTCTGTTAGAGCGGGACAGCTCAGTGTTGGCAACACGAAGATCTTCGATTGCTTTGCCAGCTTGAGCAATGGCCCCGTTCTTCTCCAGCAGCTCTCCCTTCAGACGGTCGATGTCGTCAGAGAGCCTGCGGGATCGAGCCCGCTCCGCCTCGAGGTCTTCGAGGGCCTTCTTCTTGGCTTCTTCCGCGGCGCTCCTGGCGATCTCGCCGTTCACATGCTCCACCTTCATCCTCTGGAAGGATTCTCGAATGGAGTCCAGGTCAGTCTTGAGGAGGCCCTTCTCCTTGTCCAGATTAGTAGCGACGTTCTTGTAGGACAGGGCCTCCTCCCGGGCTTTGGACACAGCCTCCTCGACCGTCAGAGCCCGATCCCTCAACAGCACGGCCTCTTCCACAGCCTTCTTTGAGACCTCTCGAGCCTCGGCCAGGGCAGCCTCCCTCTCCTTCTTCTTCTCCTCGAGCGCCAAGAGTTCTTTATAGGCTTTGAGGAGTTTCTCCTGCGACTCCAGGAGTTGGTCTTTGAGGAGGGGGAGCTGCTCCTAGCCGCCCCTCGTGGCATGAATGAAGCTTGACTTTATACGGGAGGTCTCTTTCAGGTCCTGCGAGCCGATGATCGAACAAGTTAGAACCCAAAACCAACAAGTTCCCTAAAGATTAAAAGACTAGGAGACTTACAAAGTAGGCTGGCCCGAGCCCGTTGTTTACAACGTCCGACAGGAGCCCCACCACGTGCTTCATCCAAAGGCGGAGCTCCTCGACGTGCTCCCACTTCTCAGCCTCCTTCCGATCGTCCAGGAAGATGTTGGGCTCAGACGGATCGGTGGAAGCCCGTATGCGGATCCGATCGGGGCACCAGTTCTCCATCTCCCGGTCAGCCCGCGCCTTGACGCCGCGAATGAGGTCCTCAACGGTCTTGAGGGACCCCCCATGGCGCAGGAACAAGTCGACGAGGGAGGGGAACCACCCGTCGTCATCCACCGTCTTCCAGGTGCCGACTTTACTACCCGATGTCCCGATCTCGTCCTCCTCAGCAGGAATGCGGTCCTCCCACGCCCGACGCTCCCGAAGGAACCCCGGGGCGATTCCGTCCATGCCGTAGATCGTCCTCCTGATCTCGGACTTGGGGTCGACGGGGGTGCGCATCATGCAGGCAAGCGTCACCACACCGTCCACTCGCCCCGACTCTGCCGGGATCGTGGCGGGCGCCCCTGGACGGAGCCACGCCGGGGTTGGAGGGCCGAAAACCGGCAAACCCTCTTCCTGGTCTCCGGGCTCTTGCGGTGCCGGTGGCACTGGTTGGCGCAGACTGTGAGGAGGGGGCTCGAGCGGTCTTTCTTCCTGGCCCCCCTGCTGCTGCTGCTATTGCTCCTCGAGCTCCTGCGGTCCTTGTCGACGGTCCTGCTCCTGCAGCTGCCGCCGCGCCTCCTGCTCGCGCTCCTCCTCTTCTTTCTTCTTCTGCTCCTCGATGGAGCGAAGCCCGGCAGGCCAAGGCGTCCATCCCGCAATGAGAGAAGTCTGGGCCTCCTCGTCCACGGGATGGGCGTCCCTCGAAGTCCCGTTGCCGCCAGAGCTATCACTAATGGTAATGGGATCCCCCTCGACCCCCGATCAGGGAGGCTCGGGGGCTCCTTCCTGCCCTTGGAGCCGGGGCGCCTCGGCTTGTTTTGGCGACGACGGGGCAGGATCACCCGCTGGGGGACGAGGTGGGGCACTCTCGGTGCCGGTCGGCAGTTGAGGGTCGGAGGAGCCTGTGGAACAAAAAACAAAGATCAGCCGCTACAATGACCGACGTAAGGACGACACAAATCCCATGAATGAGCTACTAACCTGGCTCCTTGGAGGCTGGTCCCACTTTGAGCCTCTTCGCCATTGAAGGCTGGGCCTGCTCAAGCGTCCGCTTCAATCTGAGGAAAGAGGAACGAGCATAAAAAGACCGGTATACGAGGGAACGCGGAGAATCAGGAGAATAAAAATCACAACGTCGAAGAACTTACCCCACAGGAAGAACGGCTCGCCTGCCGGTACCTCGACCGGTGGGCCTCGAACCACCCCGCGTCAAGGCCCCGGACCCCTCGAGAGCAGGCGCAGGCCTTGGTCCAGTGACTCCCGCCTGGCGGGCGCCGGGACTGGCGCTCCTGCGGCCGGTCTCTCCCTTCTCGGAGGCCGCGGCGCGACCGCGGGTCAGCGGCCCCGTCGCCTAGGGCTTAGCTTGGCTACCCGCCTTGGGCGCAGGGGCAGGGCGCGGGGCGGCCTGACTGGTCGCGGGCGCAGGAGGGGTGTCAGCACGGGCGCGGTGAGATCCGCCTGGCCCCTCCTTTGGCGCTTCCATCCGTGGCGCGTCGACGTCGCCTCGAGGCAGACCCTCGAGGATCCGGTCGAGGCGAGACGCCATCCCCTTGAAGTCGTCGCTATCGTCGTCGCTATCCCCGCCATCATCCTCACTAGGGGATTCTTCTTCAGGCTCCCACCTCTACCTAGATTTAGCTCGACATGCCTCTAGCGCTTGGCGGTCGAGGTTCTTCTTCCTTTTCCCTTTCTTCTCAGAGTCCTTGACGGACTTCAGTTTCTCGGCGGACTGGTGCCGTTTGTCACGGTCAGCCTCGTCCTCCTTCACAGGAGGCCTCGAGGACCGGACATCAATGCGTCCCTGCCAGAATAAGGTAGGCTTGAAAAGGATCGAAAGAAATCCAGAATCGAAGCTGTGTACAAGGGAAGAGCATACCAGATCGATCGAGCCCGCATCAGGCCTCATGGTGAAGCCGTTAACATGCTCCGGCTTAAAATCACCAGCGATGGCCGCCCTGACCCGGGCCGCGACCTCATCGTCCGCCGGAGCCTCGTCGGACATCCGGCATGCCTCGAGGTCCCAGGACGAGACGCCCGGGCCCATCTCGTCCATCCTCCGTGGACGAGACATCAACGGGAGAACCCGTCGATGATGGACGGCCGAGAGGACGAGAGCATCGGATAGGCCCTCCAAGCGAAGCTTCTTCAAGGCGTCGAGGAGGGGGTCGAGCCGTGACTGATGAGCTTGGACGACGCCGTATGTCCAGTCCGCTGGACGCTCTGTGATCAGGCGACCGGTGTAAGCGGGTAGAAGATCGTCGTCGTTCCGCAGATAAAACCACTGGGAGTCCAAGCCGGCGTGGTTAGTCGACAATCCCACTGGGATATACTCGCGCGGCCTCTCCGTCTTCCCCGTCTTCAGCACGAGGTTGAGGCATCCCGCCCGCACAGGCTTCCTGACGCCGGTGGTCCCGGTGGGGGCGTTGAAGAGCTCGCCCCTATAGAGGTGGAGCCACAACTCCCAGTGGGGCATCATCCCCAGATAGCCTTCACACACCGCGGCGAAGACCGCCGCGACGGTGATGGCGTTTGGGGAGAAGTGCTGGAGCTCCACCCCATAATGGAAGCAGAGCGCCCGCATGAAGCGACTCGGAGGAGCGCCCAGGCCGTGGCGGTGGAACTTGGCGAACGACACCACATAGCCCTTGGGCGGCTGGGGCTCACGGTGGTCCGCTAGCGGCGCGATCCACTCCGGCGACGACAGTGAGGTGCGATGGCGCAGGAGTCCCTCCCTCTCAAGCTCTAGCAACCGACGCTCCATCATCGACGACGGGCGCCAGTCGTCAGCGGCGACGAGTCTCACAGGCATCTTGGCCGGAAGGATGCCGGATTCGCTACTGATCGAAGGAGAATGCGCACGTGTAAGATGGCAAGAGAACTTAGACGGCAAGAGAGCAAAGGCAAGAGGGCGGAAGGGAGAAGGGAGAACGGCGGCGACGCCACGGCGTATTTATAGGCAGCGGTCCACCAACGGGCAGATCCGATAAATGAGGTAACTCCTCCCATAAATGCGCCGTCTAACGGTCCTTTTCCTCCTCACAGGCGGGACGCTCCGAATTCTACGCCAACATAGTGTCGTAACAGCTCCCACCTAAAAAGGCGCGCCCAACAGGCAAAAAGGCGAACCGCTTACGGCCTCTTCCTTCCCTTGTAAGCCAAGGAGCGTACCCGTGAAAGCCTCGAGAGGTCGCAGGCTGACCCGTCGAAAGGGTTCGACAGCCGATCTCGAGCACCGGAGTCAGGGATCCCCAGCGAGTGGTCGAAAATCGAGGCCCGCCTCGAAGACTTGCTGGGGATGTCCAAGGTAGGGTCGAGATAGTTGAGAGGAATCCCCCCGACGGGAGGCATCGAGCCGCTGGACTCTATCGAACGAGATCAGTATCCCCGACCACGTCGACCCTGCTTTATGAGAACGCCTCCGGGCTACAGCTGACCCCCTCGAAAGGGGCACAGGTTCTCACTTGGACTACCCGCTAGGAACTCAATTTGGGGTGGAAGACGCTCGCTCTATCGAGAGTACGTCGAAACCTCCACACAAAACGAGCTAATCAGAACCTTCCACCACTGGTGTCGATAGCGTTTCTGCTAATTAGGCAATATAACCCTTGAAGGAGTCAACAACTCCTCCAAGGGCTCGGGGGCTACCCCCGCGGGGTCGCTCGCGCGCCCCCACGGAAACCCGACCAAGGAATACAGCCTCCATTCGAGCGCCAGCGCTCCAATGGAGACTCGGGGGCTACTGTCGAGGGTATCAGTAAGGGGTATCCTAACTGATGCACATAACGAAATTACCTATACACAGATAGAGGCCCTCAACTCGATGTTCTAATCAGCCATACGGTCGTCGACGGCCGCAGCCTCGAAGACGGAAAAGGCGTCGAGTGAACCGCTCAGGGGTCGAGCACCAACTACAATCGAATACGAAAATGGGCTCGAGCGAACCAGAAGGCGTCGAGCGCAAGGACACCGCCCGCCGCCTGACACGCGCACGAGAACCCAGGCATTTAATGCGCCTGTCGCTTTCCCACCTAACACGCTAGTCACGGGAAGCGTGATGGGGAACAGGCACCCGTCCCATCATTCTTTTTGCAGCCTTCCCCACCAAATGACCCAGAGCGTGTCAGGACGCGGGAAGCCGGGATGGAACGTCTAGTCAGGACCCCCTCGAGACGCCAAAAGTCAATGCTCTAGATAACAAGGCGCTACATGGCGTCCGACCCTCGACCGAACGTGTTCCCTTCCTGGGGAAGGGTTGGGCGTCGACTGACGGCGCTGCCACCACTCTGACGTATCAGCCGCCATGACGTACAAGCGTGCAACGGACAAACTGGCCCAAGACGGCGTACAGAGCGGGATATGAGGGCACGCGTAATCATCATCAAGGTACCAGGACGGGACGGCTCGAGACCACGCCGGTACGGAGGCCTCGAGTAGGTCAGTGCGCCATGCCTCTATCGACCTCTACTCTGTCACCTATACATGTACCCTAGGTCTCTCCTTGGAGCTATAAAAGGGGAGACCCGGGAATGAACACAGGGCAGAGAAAAAACACACAACACCACACTCACACATAGAGGAGTCTACATACTCCATCTCAGTTCATATGCACTTGTATTCGCCCCTGTACAAGCACTTAGGTGCAAGATAATACAAACTCCCCTCCCCCGCTGGACGTAGGGCCTTCTCTTGCCCGAACCAGGATAAATCTTTGTGTCTTCTTGCATCACCATCTGGGAAAGGGAAGCACGCATACAAATTCACTCGTTGGTGTGACCCCCCGTGGGGAAAACACCGACAACCTTCATAGGGGACCCTCTAATTTGGCATAGAAGAATGGTTGAAGGAGTGATGAATCGAGCTACCTCAAGAGACAGCTCTGTTTCTGTTAGCCATTCATAACTCAGAATAGCCGAAAGGCTTTTGATGTGTTCTATGTCAACAGATTCTACTCTTAGAATGGATTGAGTGGTCCATGCTAGAGGTCGTGTTTGAATAGGAAAATTCGAGGTGTTTCCATAATCTTCAAAAAGATCTTCCTCAAATTCAAAGGGATGCTCTAAAGGTGGTGGTTCCTCATCCCTTAGTTGGTTTTGCATTCCTTTATCAGGAGGTTTCTCTACAACCAAATTAATGGATGGGTCAAGTGGAATTTCTAACTTGGTTGCAAGTTCCTCATCTTTTCGTTTAGGATCAGGCTCGACTACTTTTTCTTCTTCAGGAAATTCATCATAAATGCCGGTGTAAGGGGTATTTTCAAGGATTCTTTCTAGGATAGCTCTCCCCTCATTTGTGAGTTTGTGTGTGAATGAGCCTCCTGAAGCAATGTCGAGGTGTAGAGCAGCTTCCTTGTTTAGACCACGATAAAAGTGGTAGTATAGTACATGGTTAGGCAGGGAAAGGTTTGGACCGGAATTGGTAAGGCTTGTGAATCTAGCCCAAGCTGCTCCTAAAGTTTCCTTCTCTCTTTGTTTGAATGTAAGAATTTCGATTCTAAGGTCAGCGATTCGAAAAAGTGGAAAGAAAGCGAGACAAAAGTTATCCTGAAGTTCATCCCAATTTCCATTAACGCATCCTACAGAATGAGCATACCACTTTTTTGCTCTTCCCAAAAGGGAGAACGGAAATAATTTCTATTTAAGGGTTTCTTGTGTCATGCCGGAAATAGATCGGCAAGAGCACAACTGCTCAAATTCTCTAAGGTGAGTGTATGGATCTTCATCTACTTGCCCAGAGAAGGGTTGCTCCTGAATCATGGCTATTAGATCAGGGCCGAGGTCATAGCCATCTGTAAGAATTGGATGTGATGATGGTGGTGGCTCTAATAACTCGCCCTTTGGAGCAAAGAATTTATAGACAGGAGTGAAATCCATGTGGTATGGTGAAAATGGTAAGGTGAGTGTGGTAAAAAAAAGGTAAAGAAAAAGGATACACGGACGACTTGGTTCGAAACTAGCACAGCTACCATTCCCCGGCAACGGTGCCAGAAAGCTTGTTGGGTATTATAAACGCAAACAGAAAAATCCGCAAGCGCACGGATACCGATGTAGCTTTCACCCGGGAGTATTCCAGAGTATCGATTTTCCACAGGGAACGTGAGTGTACTAATTAAGACTCAAGATCGCCCAAGGATAACTATGTAATTATTTTTGGTGGGAAGAGAGGAAGTTTCCTGAGAGTTCTCTAGTTGATCTAAAAATCAAGAATTACTTCAAAGATTATTTATCTTGGGACATCAGAACACTAACCATAGAAAGAGATGAGAAGGGGGCTAGGAAGCTCTGACTACGGTCCTACAAACACCGATCCGAACGAGGTGGAATACGTCGACCATTAGGACTGTCACTACCCTAGGGCTACCACAACAATCCGCAGGATTGGGTGCAATTCTAGGTAATTGCAAGACTAAACACCACGTCTAATCTATTAATTACTACTCTAATGTTGCAAAGATTAGAGCACTTGATGCAAGCGGGAATCCAGTAAATAACTTGAATGTAAATAAAAGTAATTAAAGAACTCAGGAATTATGAATTGAAGAACCTGGATAACGATGAAGAACGAACCAGTTGCTGCAAAAGTACAATGTTGAGGAAGATCCGACAGATCCGGCTCCTCCACCGCTCTCCTCTTCTCTCTCCCTATTTTCTAGATTACAACTAGAACTAACTAGAACTAGAAATAGAGGAACTAGAACTAGAACTAGATGAACTAGAACTAGAACTAGATGAACTAGAGGTAGAACTAGATGAACTAGAGGGATCCTCTCTACTTGGATGAAGAATTGAAACCCTAACTTTAATTCTGTAGAAGAGGTATGCTCTCCAGGGCCAGGGGGCATTGCTTATATAGTCTTTTCAGATAAATCTGGGCCGTCGGATCAAACCGACATTAATCGCACGGTTTTCATTGATCCCTTAGGTCGGTGGAGCACGATCCGCGAAAAGGACTCTGATTGGGAACTATAGCAGGGCGGGCGCCCAGGGGGGTAGGGCGGGCGCCCTGCCTCCGAGCCCGATTGCCTTCCCGTTCGTTCCTGTGGCTTCTGGAGTCTTCTAGATGGTAGAAAATTGCGCGGCACGTTAATATCTCTATGTAATCCCAACATGTGGGCCTTTCTTCCGTATTTCCTGATAACCCCCTGCAGAAATAGACAAACACCAAAACTCGTGGAATTCTGTCAGTTAAAACCCTAATTTTGGATGTTGGTTGCATATAGGTCCTTTTCCATGATTAGTTGACGGTTAAATGTGAGCATTAAGGACCGTCAACACTCCGGCCATGGCGTGGTGGAAGGAACCCAGCCAAATCTAGCGTCTCACCTCGATGTGAGTGGCTAGGAAGGGGAGCACAGAGTAGAGCTCGTCATGGCGGAGTTTTGGACACGCTCAATTTGTGGCGGGTGCACAGGGGTGCGCATGTGGCTGCTCTGGCAATGGCGCATGGCGGTGCAACTCGGGATGGCCGCGTAGCCGTGGCCGAGAAGGGGGAGGAGAGTGGCGAGGGTGCAAGTGGGGGTGTGGGGAGCTATGCTGCCATCTCGACCGGGTTATGCCCCTGTCGGAGCAGCCGACACCGCCCCTTGCCGCCTATGGGCACGCGCCACACGGCGAGCACCGACTCAGACAAGGTAGAAAGGAGGATGTCGTTGCCTGGGCTGGGCTGCCAACCCCGTGGGCCGAAAGGATGGGTGACAAGCCCAGCTAGGTGCCCTGTTGTCTCCCATTTTTTAGAAAAATTATTTTCTCAATTGATTTCAATGACATTTTTGAGTATTTTAAAAAGCATTTTTACGAGTTGCCTCCAAAACAAAAGTTGCTCAAAATAAAATTCTGTACAACTTTGCTTTAAGGTGTAACTCAAGAATCCAAATGAATTTTGAATTACAAGTTAAAGTTATTTCTAGGTTTGAAATAAATTCATTTTGGATAAATTTTGAGTTTAAATTAAATCTTTCAATTCTATTGCTCCGAAAATGCCACTTAATATTTCTAAATTAATTTTAAGCCTAAAACAATTTAATCTAGGCATCACAAGCAATTTTAGACATAGCATGACAATTGTCATAATTAAATTCATATTTAAAGATGCACATAAAGTCACACAACATAGGAAGTGCACATGAAATGAGATGCTCATGCTTATGCCAATGCTTATGTAGGTGTTATGAAACCCTAATGCATGCTTAACACTAGGGTATTACAACACTTCCCCCCTTATAGAAATCTCATCCCGAGATTTGAGTTACTAACCATCTTTTGTGAAATTTAGAGTAAACTTTCTTTAGGTAGTCCTCAGTTTCCCATGTCGCATCCCTGTCATTGTGATGACTCTACAACACCTTGTAGGTTTTTACCACCTTGTTCCTGGTTACTCGCTCCTTGGTGTCAACAATCTGTACTGGTTACTCTTTGTATTCGAGGTCAGCTCCTATCTTGACACCTCAAGGATCGATTCTCTCTTCGTGTACTCTCAAGCACTTCTTTAGCAGAGACACATGGAACACTAGAAAGATCGAGCAAATCTCTTCGGGTAACCGTAGCTTGTAGGCCACAAGGCCTTTCCTCTCCATCACCCGTAAGGTCCCACATACCTCGGTGCAAGTTTACTTTTGACTTTGAAGTGTTGTACCTTCTTCATTAGGGTAACTTTGAGATAGACATAGTCGTCCACTGCGAACTCAAGCGGTCTTCTTCTCTTGTCGGCATAACTCTTTTGATGAGACTATGTGACCTTCATATGTTGTTGAATGATTTGCACTCTCTTCTTGGCTTCTTCAAAAAAGTCAATGCCATAGTATCTTCTTTCACTAGGTTCGACCCAGTTTAATAGAGTTCTACACTTTCGATCATACAAAGCTTCAAACGGAGCCATCTTGATGCTTTCTTGATAACTATTGTTGTACTAGAACTCAACTAAAGGTAGCCATTCTTCCCGTAAACCCTTAGATGATACCACACAGGCTCTCAACATATCTTCTAAAATTTCATTTAGTCTTTTGGTCTGTCCTGACATCTGGGGATGATATGTTGTACTTCTAACCAAGCTAGTGTTGACACCTCTAACACCACTTAAGCTAAGTTGTCATCTCCAGCATGATGTAAGCCTATGGTTTATCATATGGTACATTGGAAAGACTGATTTCTCAGTAACAAATGGATGTGCAAAAATTCAAGCTTAACAGAAATGCCAAATAGATAAATAGAATGACTTGATTGGACCTACAACTTGTGAATCTAGCATGACATACAGGAACAGGAACATGACTTTTGTCTCTGTAGAAACATTTAGTGGACACACAACATGTGCTATTTGCAATAGATGTTTTGTAAGAAACGTGTCCGGACACTCAAGATTCTACTAAGCATGATAGCTTGCTAATGAGATGTTCCATTATAAGGCACAAAAGTTACTAAATGGACAATGTATATATATCAAGCAGGAAGAAGTCTGTTCATTGAAAATTGACACTAAAAATATAATTTTTCTTTGCCATTTTGATATAGTAATAGATAAAAAACAGCTGATCCCACGAGACAGCCATGGCAAACAATCACTGTGTATAATTGAGATAGTGACAAACAATCATTGTGTATTCAGAGATTCATCTGATTTAAAGATAAAATTTAATCCAATACATGCATATTTGTACCACTCTAACTAATGCAATTTTGATCCCTATTGCTATATGGTTTGCCCACGATGTAATGATATCTAGAACTTCTGCCTACAAGATCTGATAGAGAAGACAAAGACTGAATCTCAGCAACAAAATAAAAAATTGAACTCTTGCTACCTAGTCATCTCTAACTCTTGGTACTTAATTAGGTCTTGTTTAATTTCAAAACTTTTTGCAAGATAAACACTGTAGAATTTTCGTTTCTATTTGACAAATATTGTCCAATCATAGACTAACTAGACTCAAAAGATTCATCACGCAAATTACATATAAACTGTGCAATTAGTTATTTCTTTTATCTATATTTAATACTTCATGCATGTGCTGCAAAATTTGATGTGACGGGGAATCTAAAAATTTTTTTAAAAAAAAATTAGAACTAAACAAGGCCTTGATATGAAAGAACCACTTTGAACCCAACACCATGCGTTACTGAAAAAAAAGATTTTTTCATAGCAGCTTGTTAGTAACAGGCTTCATTTGTTAATGAAGAAAATTACATGACATCTTTTTTCACTGAACCAATAGGGCATACTAAGGTATCTGACCAAAAATTAGTACAATGCATCTATCAGAACATTGCAAAGAGATTACCAAATACAGTTATGTGGATAGCTTAGAATTTTGGTGGAATAATCAAATTAAAGTGGATTGTTCAAGATCAACAATCATGATAATGTACACATCAATGGGTTTTTGCACAGGATCTAAATTTAACATAATTTTCCCAATCCAACCTGATCAGGAGAAAGGAGAGCAGATGGCATACAACCTGAATAGACGCCGTAAGGAGAAAGGAGAAAGGAGAAGGGATGGCATACATCCTAAACAGGGAGCTTCTTGGGTTCGGCGGCGGGCACCAACTATCGGCGGACGGAGGGCCAGATCCAGAGCCAAAGGACAGCAGTGTGCTAGGTTGTGGCATCGTCGTAGCGCTCTTTGTTGACGGTCCCTAAGTATGAAATTTAATCATCGAATAAATAAAGAAAAGGATCTAAATACAACCAACACCCAGACTTAGGGTTTTATCTAACAGAATTCCACGAGTTTTGGTGTTTGTCCATTTCTGTAGGGGGTTATCAGGAAATATGAAGGAAAGGCCCACACATCGGGTTTACATAAAGATTAACGTGTGTGGCAATTTTTCATCATCTAGAAGATTCCAGAAGCTACGAGAACGAGCAGGAGGCCAAGCGGGCCCGAGGGCAGGGCGCCCGACCTCCCCCCTAGGGCGCCCGCCCTGGCCTGAGAGCCAATCAGGCTCCACCTCGTGGATCATGCTCCACTAACCTAAGAGATCAAGGAAAACCACACGATTAAGGTTGGTTTGATCCGACGGCCCATATTCATTTGGGAGGGCTATATAAGCAAGGCCCCTGGCCCCTAGAGGGGGGCAACTCTCAAACCCTAATTCATTCATTCATCCAAGGAGAAGAGCCTCTGATCAAGCCCTAGAGCCACCACATCAACTAGATCTCTAGTTTAGCTTAGCTACATAGGATTAGAACTAGAAGGAGTCAATCTTCGATTGGTTTCTAGATCTGTCAAGAGGATTCTTGGTAATTCCTCTATTGTTCTTCATTTGTTCATCATTGTTCTTCGATATTATGAATATGACTTTGCTTTATTTCAATATATTGATTATGACTTTGCTCTACTTGTTTATATTTGCAATTATATCGTTCCTAGTTTATCATGGTTATATGCTTGGCTTAGTTAGATTGGAATTATATACATGCTTAGGATCGTATAGCGTTTATCCATGTGTACAGTGGGTAAATGATAAGTATTGTGTAGGCGTGATGCCTATACCGTATTTATCTGCGATTGTACCCTATATGTCGGATCATAGGGTGGTTCGCGGTGGTGATAGCTCCGTTGATTCTTATATAGTCCCCATCCCATGTATAGGGCTGGCAGAGCAACATTATTACAGAGGAGTGATTGCTATGTTTCTCATCTTCCTTGATAATATCACTATGCATGGGTGTAATCTTATCTCGCAATGATTGCCATGTATAATTGTACTAACTATGATATGCTAGACTTTATAGTTAAGAATAACTTAGGAAATATTCTTGTAGTTCATCCTAATTCCATGCTAATGACTTACTAGAATATCTGTTGAGGTGCTTATCATTATCATATGTGGCTAGTTATGCTGATCAGAATAGTAATCTTTGTCACCATTCATATTTTATCTATATTCTATGTGACACTTACCCCTGTATTGATGAGATAGATGAATGCTCTCTATTACACATGCAATGATACTCAGTTCCATATTTCATTCCATCATTATTAGTAATCCCTTCCCAGTGGTAAAAATATAAATAACGATACCTGGAATACTTCCCGGTTAAAATACTACATCGATATTAATCTGTGCGCTTGCAGATCACATTTATTATTTATCTAGATGAGCAATAGCATATTTCAATACCGCGTCTCTCATGTCATGCTGGGGATGACAACTTGGCTTAAGTGACATGAGGGATAGGTTCGGTATTTTTTGCGCCTTTATCAGAAATACAAAACTAAGTCTACTTTTGGTAATGACGTTAAGAATGCCCAACAAGCATTTTTGACGCCGTTGCCGGGGAAGGCTGATTTAATAATAGGAATGAATAAGGAATAATGAGTCATCATTCGCATCACTAATATGATTGAGATCATCAATTCTCTCATATAGCTTTACCCCTGTACTTTGCTATTTTTATTATTTTATGCAGGGTGACGTATGAATAGAAGAGATCTTCCAGATAATTTCGTTGACGACCCTGAAGCAATAATCAGAAAAACAAGAGCCAAGCTCAAGAAAGTTAGATCATCAACACTTCAGCGTAAAGCTCCATCAAATCAAGGAGATCACCGAAGTTTCATTCGGAACTTGACATCAGAGTTCGAAGCCATGGCGAACAAGTCAATCCGCGAGTTCTCAGCTCCCACCACAGACAACATACGTACTGGACCTGCTATGGAGATCGAGCGGACATTTGAGCTCAAGCCTGGGCTCATCAACATGGTGCAAGCAAATCAGTTCTGTGGAAAGGCACATGAAGACGCTAGTGCTTATCTCCAACACTTCCTGGAGATTTGCAGCACGTTCACCATTCAAGACGTTCCTAGAGACGCCAAACTACTTCGCATCTTCCCATTCTCACTGTTGTGGAGAGCGAAGCAGTGGTTCTATGTAACAAAGGAGAAGAATACTACATGGGCACTCTGCTCCACCAACTTTCTAGCCAAGTTCTTTCGCATGGGCAAGACCAATGCTCTCCGTGGGAAGATTATAAGTTTTCAGCAATAACATGATGAATTTGTTCCAGAAGCATGGGAGCGCTTCCAAGACTACATCCTAGAATGTCTCCATCATGGAATGGAGAATTGGCTACTGATGCAGACTTTTTATCATGGGCTCAGTAACAGCACCCGTGAAACCATGGATGCTACAGCCGAAGGAGCATTCTTGTCACTGACCATACCACAAGCTACAGCTCTTGTGGAGAAGATGGTGTCCAACTAAGGTTGGAACGAAGAAAGAACTTAGACACGCAAGAAGGGTGGAGGTATGCACCAGCTCAAGGAGGTAGACATGTTGTCTGCAAAGCTAGACCTGCTCATGAAGAAGTCGATGATAAAGCAGACAACAAGAAAGAAGTTATGCACGTCTATGACTCTCACATGACTTGTGAGGAGTGTAGAGATACTGGACACTCAGGCAATCACTGCCCTGAGATGTTTGAGGACGTGAACAACTACTACTACTACTACTACTACAACCGTCCTTAACAAAATCAAGGTTGGAATCAACAGAGGCCTAACTACTCAGGAAATTATCAAGGTAACAATTTCCACAATAACAATAATAATTTCCCACCCCTAAGAGAGTTAGTATCTAATCAAGGAAAGCTAATGGATAATCTGTCTAAGAAATTGGCATCTAATGATAAAATGCTAGAAAATATAAATAATAGAATGGATAATTTTTCTACTGCCATCAAAAATCAAATTAGCTTCAATAAAATGATTAAATCTCAGTTGAATCAAATAGCTATTGTTGTTCCTGCTACTAACCCCGGTATACCATCACAACCGGAAGGGCTAGAATCTGTAAATCTTGTAGACATGTTTGATGCAGGTAACTACTGGAGTAACCCCATAGGAGGAAGATGTAATGACCTTCTACCAGTCAAGAGAGGCGATCCAGGATGTCCTGTTATCCCAATTTCCATCGGCATGCTGGACTTCCTAGAAGCACTATATGACTTTGGCTCAAGCGTCAACATCATGCCTAGGGTACTCTATGAAAAATTCTTTACTCATCCTTTATCAGATACAACCATGTGTTTGCAGCTTGCAGATCAGACACTGAGCTTTCCAAAAGGAATATTGAAGAACATAGTGTCTGAGTTGGTACCTCGTACGTCCTAGCAAACTTCGTAGTGATCGAGACCGGTGTTGATGAGAGGTCACCCATCATCCTAGGGAGGTCATTCCTGAACACCTCGGGAGCTGTCATCTACGCTAGTGCTACAAAGATCAATTTCAACATCAAGGGGAGGAAGGAGACATTTTCCTTCAAGAACAAGACTGCACAAATTCCAGACCAACCCCAATATAAACCAAGGAAGAGGACCAATAGGAGGAACAAGCAGAACAGGAACAAGCAACAAGTATGGACAAAATCAGCTAAGATGGTCACTGCAATTCACTGAGGTCAAGATCATCGACTTAAGTCACCTTTCTTGATCAAGAAGGACGACCCAGGTGTTCCAAGCATTGAATGCACAATCAATGGATATTCCTTCCAGAAGACAATATGCGACACCGGATCGGGCGTCAACATAATAGCCGCAGTCACCCATCAACTCCTGTACAGAACCATGTGTTGATGCAAAAACTAGTCTGCAAACACAAAGGGCTAATACCCGATTCAAACGTTAAGGCGTGCCAGCCGATTTGACCTTACTATCGGCAAAGGTGATAACTCGAATACTTTAGTCCTGACAACAGCGATGCGCCCGGATGTCACGGCTAAGAGGTACTCACGCGGAACTTGAGGATACGCCGAGCTTGAGTCGACGAATTCCTAAGAACTCGTAACAAAAAGAAAACGTATGACGAAGTCGTCGAAAAGTAAATGCTGGAATATGAGTAAAAACGTGTATTTGATTGGTTGATAGATGTTTGATTACAAGGTCCTAGGGCTTATATTTATACCCTGCTCAAAGAGCTATGACCAGACACGATTAGAATTCGAATTCCAAATTACACGGAACCCGTATACAAAACGATGCGAATAACTAAGGAAATAATAAAACCATCCTTCGTGACAAACCGAAACTCCTCCACATGACAACTGGCAGCTTCCGAACTCCTCCTTCGCGTCATCGGCAATTCCCTTGCCACAGTCATCGGCAGACCTTTTTACTTGGTCATCGGCACCATATTACTGCCTGAGGACTTAGTCACATTCAACCTTTCCCTCATCGGCAACCATCCTTATCAGCAACCCGCATCGTACTGCCACCCTATCCTGCCATCCTGGACACGTGCCCAAAAATGGTGTCAACACATGCCCCCCAGTTTCGGAGTATAAAACTATTAATGCTCTGAAATTCTGTGCAGTAATGATGTCTTCTCCGCAATTAATGCTTCTAATCTGGTAACCGACAACCTCAATCTGGACAACTCTGATCCTAATCCTCCGCAGATCCCTCGAAATCCCCAACTTCCTAAACGGGCATCTCTCTTAGTCGTACATCGGCAACAATACCGTTACAAAGATCTGCCGATGCTCTGCCCAGGAGATTCGCAAAAACGGTTACCTCCCCTCTATCCGCCCATCGGCAGGATGACCGTTATAGAATATCACCGATGGACCGACCAGGAGATCGCGCACAGTAAAATATCTTTAGATAATGACCGCCTCCTGTCAAATCACCTGCACAATCCCTGGATTATCGTGCGAACAGTTACCATATCCACTTGAATACCCTCGGGCTTCTCGGATGCGGCAAAGAAATAAGTCAGATTTGCCCTTGTCCATCTTGTCCTATAAATAGTTCCTTCTTGGGTACTCCTCCCCTATTGCATCATTCTGCCATCCAACTTCACTTTTCCAGCGGCGGCGCCATTCTCAATCCTCAAGATCTCCGACAAGCATTCTTCTTCATCAACTCCGGCGCCCTCCAGCGTCCTCTTCACGACAAGATGGCCGTCGGCTTCGTCGTCCCTGAGGTCAGACTTCCATCTCATCTGCTGTACCTTTTTCTTGCATTCCTGTTCATCTGCGATTCATTCTTACCGAATATTTTCCTTTTCCTTTTTCTTTGTATTTTTATTCCCCAAAACACTAGGAGTTATCCAACAAAATTGTCATCCCTACCGATCAACCACATCTTCAATGCCTCGGCCCTCTAGGGGATCCAGATCCAACCGACCTTATCAATGCAGAAACCAACAGGATTCCCTTTAGAGCTGAAAACTTTGCTTTAGATCTATGGAAAGACACCTTTCGCTCTTGGCCCAGCCCTACTGTAGGGTGGAAAGACTGGTTCTTGAGGGTCAGCAACTCTTATGAAGTTCAATGGGGTGAGAGGAAATTAGCTCAATGCATTAGGCTGTCCATTGCCGATATGCACAGGAACGAGTCATTGCTGATAGCTGCATCTTACTTTTGGTCAGACACTCTCAACGCTTTTGTTTTTGGCCACGGCCCTGCTTCTCCTACCCTTGCCGATGTAGCCATGCTTACTGGGTTAGATATATCTTCTGCCGATAGCACCCATTTTTTTGATACCGCCCCCAGTGCTAAAGTGGAGACTCGCGCTATCGGCGGTTGGTCAGGGTACATCCAGAAGTACCGCGGGAGAGGGCCTGTCACCATAAAGGAGCAAACCACCTTTCTGAACATGTGGCTAGACAAGTTTGTATTCTGTGGTCGATCGGCAGGACCGACTTCTGTCTATCTATCGGCAGCAGAAAGACTGGCTAGCGGCGGCCAATTTCCTCTCGGCCGTTATTTGCTCGGTGCCGTTTATCACCTTCTTCATCAGGTAGTCCAGAAACTCCTGCTTGGCCAACCTATCGGCAACTTGGGAGGTCCTTGGTAGTTTATTAATATGTGGCTCAATCTGCACCTGCACAAGCGCCTTGATCTCAACTTGTTCTCACAGCACTTCCCAAGAGATATAGCCGAGAATCATGTGTTGGGTGAAGAGGAATCGGCAACACGTGCCCCCCTGAACTTTGGCGAAGCTGTTATAGTCTTACCCGGTTCAGGGAACACTCCGGATCAGATCGGCCGATTCTTCGAGACGCTGTATGAGGGTCTGGCCAGAGATGAACGACCATGGCTGGCTTATGACGACCCAGACAGCATGCTCCCTCTGACCTTCAATCCATTTGATGAAGCTCTTGACAGGGACAATGAGGTGATGATGGCAATCGTGACCCCCAGAGCCATACCAGTGAATTTCTTCGGCAGCACGAAAACCTCTCCCCAAACCTATGAATTTTATAATCCATCGGCATTAGCTCGCCAGCTAGCTTTCGGCCAATTGCCGATTGCACTTCCTTATGCCGATGTAATAAAGCCCAGAGAGCCCATCGCCAACCTCCTCGAGTGGACTCGAGTAGCCCAGCTACCACCAAATGCCGATACGGATGTAGATCTGTCAGAATGGGTTCCAGCCGCCTTTATCACTCAGGCATACAAGCTATGGTGGGCAGAATGGAAAGAGAATGTGTTCTGCAGATCAGCCCTCTCATACCGCGGCATGATCGACCCCGAATATGAAGTCCCTGATGACACTGTAAGTATTTTAAACCGATGTTTCATTTTCCAATACCACTCCCATCGGTAACTTACCCCTGTATTCCTTTTGCAGATTGACAACACCCCCCCATCAGTTAGTAGGAGTGGCAAGCCGATCGACTTATTCCCATCAGGCCCGATCTCCTCAATCGGCCATAATGCTCCCACTCTGGCTTCCATCGTGCACCGGGGTGCGCGCCTCAAGAAAGTTACCACCAGGAAAACTCAGACATCACCACCGGTAACTGCTTCCACTCTGGCACAAGCTTTCAAGGCAATCTGTTAAAACCCTTTTTTCATTTACGCTGACTTATCTTTGTATCGGCTATCTGTACTCATAAACTCCTTTTTGTTGTTGCAGCAAACTGGTGCATCGGCAAAAGTCAAACGCCAAGGCGCCGATGCCCCCCAGTCTAGCCAGCCAAAGAGGAAGGGCATCCACGGTGCTAAGGCTGGAACAAAGCGCCAGAAAGTGGCAACTCCTCCTCCTCCTCCGGTGTTTCCAATCCCGGTGGAATCTTCCCCTTCTTCTCCAGACGTCCAGGCACAGCAAGTACTATCTCCACAACCAACACAGGAAGCACCACAGATGGAAGAACCCCAGCAGGAAGAACCTCAAACGGTAGGTATATCAGCTGATGTAGGTGAACAAACAACTGGCCCGGCAGGTACAGTTACATCATCGGCGGTTTCCTCGATTCAGGCAACTGTTGTTTCTCCTCCGGGTAACATATCTCAACAATACTCCTACCTATAAACTTATTCTCATTTATTCTTATAATCCTTCCTGTCTTCTTTCAGGCGATATCGCTCTATCGGCAACATTTGCCGATCAACCTGCAGCTCCATCGGCCTCTCTGAGTCAAAGGCAAGAAATCGCCTTGAAGCAAGTAAGTCATCCACTTTTCCATCAGTATCGTCTGCCGAAGTTTTGACCATAAAATTGACCTACTTCATTTTTATTTTCAGGAACAAGATTCTCCCAACAGCTTGTTCTCCTTCGCTATTGATATCTTCGAAGAAGAAGGCGAGGAAGCAAGCTCCTCTCGGGCAGTTGGAATTGTATCGGCAGAAGCCAGAGCTAAGCTGGAGGAGCTATCGGCCATACTCCATCAAGACACAACTCAACTGGTCAACGATTCTGACCCAGCCAAGGCCCTGTTCAAGACCCTTAGAGGCCAAATTCCTGCCGATGCTGAAGAAACACTCTTCCATGCTGCACATCTAGAAAGCCGCCAGCTACAGTACCAGAGAGCTACTCGACGCCTTGCCGATAGAGCTGCTCAAATCCAGCTTTCTGAGGAGATGATGAAAGAAAAACTCTTAGCCGATGAGAAACATAAGAACATCGGCACCTTAAAGTCCTCAGGTGATGCACTGAAGCAGAAAGTGTCTGATCTATCGGCAAAAAGAGAAGCTCTACTGGCTGAACTCAAGCAAGTAGAAGACGCTCTGTCCCAAGCCCAGCAAGAAGAGAGTCAACTGCCAGAGACCATCAAGCATCTTGAACAAGAACAAAACGTCCATGGTCGCAAAGCGCTGCAACTGAAGAGGAAGCTGAAGCCGATCGAAGGTTCTGTCGATGATGATATCAAAGAGATAGAGACAGCCAACCAGATTCGGCTGCGCGCCATATCAGCAATCCAAGCGCTGCTGAGCATCTGAAGCTTTCATCGGCGACACACCTTTGTTTTTCCGCCTTCAGCTTTTAGTCTAGCCGATAAGACTGTTATCGGCATCTTTTGAAACATTAAGTCTGCCCTCGAACATTTAAATCCAGCCGATAGGAGTGTTATCGGCACTTAAACTTTTATGCGTCGATCCATATGCTGGGGTAGTACTTCTTCAAATATTTGCCATTTAATGCTCTGGGAAATTCAACTCCTTCGAGAGTTTCTAGAATATAAGCATTACCAGGAGCTGAGTGTCTTATCCGATAAGGACCTTCCCAATTAGGAGACCACTTCCCAAACTTCGAACTTTTAGTCCCGACTGGCAAAATCAACTTCCATACCAAATCCCCATCGGCAAACTCCTTAGTCTTTACTTTTTTATCATACCATCTAGCAACTCTCTTCTTATTTTCTTCTATACTCATTAAGGCCTTTAACCGATGTCCTGCTAAATCATCTAACTCATCGGCCATCAAAGTGGCATAATCATCGGCAGCCAATTGATCTTGAAAAGATAATCGCCTAGATCCAGCCTTAATCTCCCAAGGCAATACTGCATCATGTCCATACACCAATTGATAGGGTGACACCTTGGTTGATCCATGGCAAGCCATCCGATAAGACCACAGTGCTTCATTTAACACTGTATGCCACCGCCTAGGGTTTTCTTCAATCTTTCGTTTAATAAGCTTGATAATTCCTTTGTTAGACGCTTCGGCCTGCCCGTTGGCTTGAGCATAGTAAGGCGAGGAATTCAACACTTTAATTCCCATACCGATTGCGAATTCATCGAACTCCCCTGACGTGAACATGGTGCCCTGATCGATAGTAATCGTTTGCGGAATCCCAAATCGGTAAATAATATGCTCCTTCACAAAATCAATCATATTGGCCGATGTGACTTTCTTCAAGGGAATAGCTTCGACCCACTTAGTGAAATAGTCAGTGGCAACTAGAATGAACTTATGCCCTTTGCTAGATGGTGGATAAATTTGGCCGATCAGATCGATGGCCCACCCCCGGAACGGCCAAGGTTTTATTATAGGATTCATAGCCGATGCGGGTGCTCTCTGGATATTACCGAACTTTTGACAACCTTGACATCCCTTGAAATATTTAAAACAATCTTCAAGTATGGTTGGCCAAAAATATCCATTCCTTCGAATCATCCACTTCATCTTGAAAGCTGACTGATGCGCTCCACACACTCCTTCATGGATTTCCCCCATTAAACTTCTGGCTTCATCATCACCCAAGCATCGGAGAAGAATTCCGTCGATAGTTCGATAATACAATTCATTTTCAAGGAGCACATACTTGGTCGCTTGAAATCAAACCCGTCTTCCAACTTTCTTAGATGGATCTTCTAGATAGTCGACAATCTCTTTCCTCCAGTCACCGGCACTGACTGCCGATGTTGCATTAATCATTGGCTGATATCCTGAGGCATGCTGGGCTAACCGATTAGCGTCCTCATTATGCAATCGGGGAACATGCTCCAATCGGAAGTTCTTGAATTCCTTTAACAGTTGCATACTTTTCTCGAAATAGGTTATGAGAACTTCACTTCGGCATTCATAGCTTCCGGCCAATTGATTTATAACCAACATGGAATCCCCGAATACCTCAACAGCATCAGCACGAACTTCTCTTAACAACTCCAATCCCTTGATCAGAGCTTGATACTCAGCCTGATTATTTGTTGATGTAGCAACAATCGGTAAGGAAAATTCATACTTCCTCCCCTTAGGAGAAACTAACACAATGCCGATTCCTGCTCCCCGGTCACAGGTAGATCCATCAAAGAAGAGCGTCCAGGGTGCAATTTCCAAGGTTTCCACTAGGCCGCAATGTTGAGTCACAAAATCGGCCATAACCTGCCCTTTGACCGCCTTAGCCGATTCGTAACGCAAATCGAATTCCGACAGCGCTAAAATCCATTTACCGATCCTTCCACTCATAATTGGCATAGATAGCATGTATCGGACTACGTCATCTTTGCAAACAATAGCACATTCGGCCGACAATAGGTAATGTCTTAGCTTGATACATGAAAAATATAAGCATAAGCACAGCTTCTCGATGGCTGAATACCTGGTTTCAGCATCAATCAACCTCCTACTCAAATAATAAATTACTCTCTCTTTCCCTTCAAATTCCTGAACCAAAGCTGAGCCGATAACCGATCCATCGGTAGATAAATATAATTTGAAGGGTTTCCCTTGTTGAGGTGGAACTAAAACTGGAGGATTTACTAGATACTTTTTGATTTCATCTAGAGCCAACTGCTGTTCTTCCCCCCACACAAACTCCTGATCGGCTCTCAATTTTAGAAGAGGACTGAAAGCACGAATTCTCCCAGATAAATTCGATATAAATCTTCTGATAAAATTCACTTTGCCGATCAAAGATTGGAGCTCGGTTTTATTGGTAGGGGCCACTATTTTATTGATGGCATCAATAGATCTTCGACTAATTTCAATACCCCTCTGATGTACCATGAAACCAAGAAACTGCCCTGCCGATACACCAAATGCACACTTGTTGGGATTCATCTTCAATCCATGCTTCCTTGTGCACTCCAACACTCTTCGTAAATCGGCAAGATGCTTTGAGAAATCTTCAGACTTGACCACCACATCATCAATATAAATTTCTACGATCTTGCCGATGAACTCATGAAATATAAAATTCATAGCCCTTTGATAAGTAGCACCAGCATTCCTTAACCCAAAAGTCATGACTATCCATTCAAATAGTCCAACATGACCAGGACACCTGAATGCGGTTTTTGGAATATCCTCTTCTGCCATGAATATTTGATTGTAACCCGCATTACCATCCATGAAGCTGATGACCCGATGGCCAGCCGCAGCATCAACCAGTAGATCGGCGACAGGCATTGGGTATCCATCCATCGGCGTAGCTTTATTGAGATTCCTGAAATCAATGCACACCCGAAGCTTCCCGTTCTTCTTGTAAACCGGGACGACATTGGAAATCCATTCGGCATACCGACACTGCCGAATAAACTTAGCTTCAATAAGTTTAGTGATTTCGGCCTTAATATCAGGTAGAATGTTAGGATTACATCGGCGGGCTGGTTGCTGATGTGGCCGAAATCCAGACTTGATGGGTAACCGATGTTCAACAATTGATCGGTCTAAACCAGGCATCTCTGTATAATCCCAAGCAAAGCAATCTTTATATTCCTTTAACAAACTAGTTAATTGCCGTTTACACTCAGGATCTAGTTTAGCACTAATAAAACTAGGCCTAGGCTTATCACCACTACCTATATCTACTTCTACCAAATCATCGGCCGATGTGAATCCCTGGCCTAATTTTCCATCATCGGCGAACCTATCCATTAAAAACCGTCGTCAGAACCGACTGCTTGGATCGGTGGAATCTCATAATCGGCAACTTTGAGAAAATCTTTCTCCCAAACTTCTCCTGAAATGCACCTAGTCTTTTCATAAGTATCCGCTTCTGCCGATGCGATAACATAAGAAGAATCCCCTGGGACGATCTCAATCTTGTCACCTACCCACTGAACCAAGCACTGATGCATTGTAGATGGGACACAACAATTGGCATGAATCCAATCTCTCCCCAATAATAAATTGTAGGCACCTTTTCCGCTGATCACGAAAAAGGTTGTCGGCAAGGTTTTGCTGCCGATGGTCAACTCTGCACATATCGCCCCCTTGACCGAAGACACGTTTCCCTCAAAGTCTTTGAGCATCATATCGGTCTTGGTCAAATCTTGATCCCCTTTCCCAAGCTTCCGATATACTGCATACGGCATAATATTAATAGCAGCTCCACCATCAACTAGGATCTTAGTCATTGGCTGCCCATCAACCCTTCCTTTGAGGAACAAAGCTTTAAGATGCTGCCTCTCGTTATCGGCAGGTTTCTCAAAGATAGCCGTCATCGGATCCAGAGCCAACTGAGCTATCTGATCAGAAAATCCCAACTCATCGTCACTGGCTGGTGCAAGAAACTCCATCGGCAACATGAATACCATGTTGACGCCTGCCGATGGACCTTCCTTCTTAGTGTCTGCCGGCTGCCGACTTTCAGAACTCTCTCCTTTATTTAACTCCTCTTGCCTTTCTCGTTGCAACCTCCTTTTCTGTGTCTTGGTTAATCCTTGAGGGCACCATGGAGGAAGTGGCCTTTGCCTTACTGCCGGGCGTCGGTTCTCCCTTGACTCCATATGATGTGTGTTAGCATCTCTGCAAAATATGAACTCATCGGGAACCCGTGCATTAGCCATTTCCTCAAGCTCTTCCTGGTTCCTGGGAAAATACTGGACACGGTCACCGAGCCGATCGCGAACACTAAGCCTGCCCCCCAGCCGATCATGAACTGACGCCCTTCCTCTGATTGGCCCATTAAATCGCCATTCATCATCATGATAACGCCGATCGTTTCTATCGTACCGATCATAACCGTTGCATTCAGGGCAGTCTCTGACAGTAGGAAGCTTGATATTTTCCTCCCAACAATGGATGAAGAATGGGCAATTCCAATGATCCCTGTGCCGATTCCACTCCTGTCGGCGTCTTTCTTCTTCCCGTTGATAATCTTCCTGCTGGCGCCGATATCGATCTTCCCGTTGTTGCCATCTCTCTCGAGGCCTTCTATGAGTTATGACAATACCAGACCGAGGAAGTCTTCCTGAGCTAGCTCCTTCCTGGACCAAGCCCTTACTTCTTGCATCGGCGGTAGTAACTTGATGCTGAGGATCTACCGATGCACTCTTCTCAGCTGTCTCCGACGTTAAGACCTTAGCCTTCCCCTTAGCGTCCAACATGTTTGTCGGGAAAGGATGTTGGTCTATCTTCATCGGCTTCTGGGCTTTAGAACTGTCAAACTTGACTCTCCCCGACTCTATAGCCGATTGCAGCTGTTGTCTGAATACTTTGCACTCGTTGGTGTCATGTGAAGTTGCATTATGCCACTTGCAATATCTCATCCTCTTCAACTCTTCTGCCGACGGGATCACATGGTTAGGTGACAGTTTGATTTGACCTTCCTGAAGTAGAAAGTCAAATATCCTATCGGCCTTGGCGGTGTCAAAGGCAAACTTCTCTGGTTCTTTCTGCCCAAAAGGACAAGACATCGGCTTCTTGTTTTTTACCCACTCTGCCAAACCGATTACTGGTTCCTCGTCGGAATCTGAGCTTGTTGCTTCGTCAACAAATGACACTTTCTTATTCCATGCCCTCCTAGGCTCGAAAGGCTTGATGTCTTGATCAGATATCCTCTGCACCAAATGACTTAAACTCTCGAACTCTTGAGATGCATACTTATCCCTGATATGTGGCAACAAACCCTGGAAAGCCAAATCGGCTAGCTGCCGATCATCCAGAACCAGGCTATAGCATTTATTTTTGACCTCTCGTATCCTCTGCACAAATCCCTCAACCGACTCATCATTACGTTGCCTCAACTTAACCAAGTCGGTGATCTTCTTCTCATGAACCCCCGAGAAGAAGTATCTGTGGAATTGCTTCTCTAGATCGGCCCAAGTAATTACTGAGTTGGGAGGTAACGATATGAACCAAGTAAAGGCCGATCCAGACAGTGATGACGAGAATAGACGAACCCTTAATTCGTCCCTGTTACCAGCCTCTCCACATTGAATAATGAACCTGTTGACATGCTCCATGGTTGACGTGTCGTCTTGTCCGGAAAACTTTGTAAAATCTGGTACCTTGTACCGATGTGGAAGCGGGATCAAATCATACGCTGGAGGATACGGTGTCCGATAAGAATAAGTGTTGACTTTGGGTTTTATCCCAAATTGTTCCCTCATTACTTCAGCAATCTTATCGGCCCAATAAGCATCGGCATCTTGCCGATGAGGCGGCTGCGGATCCGGCACTTGGTGGCGAACCTCCACGTGTCTGTTTGGGATGTGACCTGTATGGAACATCGTATTGGTCACCTGTCCTCCAATCTGCGGACTACCAAACTGCTGTCCACCGATTGGCTGTCCTCCGAGTTGCTGTCCAAAATTTATTGGCTGGTTGGGAATTCCCTGACCTTGGAACCCGGGATAAACCTGCCCTTGCTGGAACCCCGTAGTCTGATAACCCTGCTGGGGCGACTGTGGAAAGGCTTGCTGTCCAAGCCATCCATTATTAGGGTTCATCGGCATAGGTGCTGCCGATGATTGGTAATTGGGTATCGTCGTTGGATTGACATACCCCGACTGGGCCATAGGCCTCTGTTGCATCAGCATTGACTCTGCCGATGCGTTGGGCATCTGGAACATTGAATCTTGAGGATTTCCAGTGTGAGGCCTTGCAGTAGTAGTTGTGGTATACCGAGGACTCTGGTTCACCGGCACATTGGAAGGTGCCGATGTCATAGGAGTTTTGCCCCTCATGTCAGTTATCTGTGATGTTCCCGGCGTCAACTCTGGAGGCATACCATAACCCCACCAGTTGGGAGGAAGAGTTAACCCCGACATTGCCGATGCCAATATATCTGTTGTCAGTTTATGCTGCCCAACTGAAATTTGTGGGTTGGTTGCCATCGGCATAGATAGTGCACCAGTAGTCCACAATGTACTTGGAGGGACGGCAGACTGTGCACTTGCACTCGTCAAGGCAGCCGATGGAGCCGTGACCTCTGGTGCCGTGGGTTGATGATGGGAAGGGCCCACATAATCCGGCGGGATTTGTCCTTCCTTGAAGGTTCTTGCCACGGCGTTGAAAACTGTATTAGACAGTACACCAGCTTGGTTAATCAGCGCTCGATTGATGGCATTGTCAACCATGTCTTGAAGCTTGCCAGGATTGGCGTCAAAGGTGACCTGCCGTGGTGCCGGCAGTGCATCTTTCTGGACCACTTCGCCGCTCCTGTTTATGCTGAAAGACTTCAGGCATTGCTGCTTGAACTCTTCCATGGCTTGGGCAATAGCTTGCTTCTGCTCATCCTTGAGGTTGGCTTCCGTCACGGGGATGACGTTGTCTTGATCGAGGTCAGAGATCGACATGTTGATCTTGGTCTTGAATCAGTCCCACCGAGCGTGCCAAAAGATGTGTTGATGCAAAACTAATCTGCAAACACAAAGGGCTAATACCCGATTCAAACGTTAAGGCGTGCCAGCCGATTTGACCTTACTATCGGCAAAGGTGATAACTCGAATACTTTAGTCCTGACAACAGCGATGCGCCCGGATGTCACGGCTAAGAGGTACTCACGCGGAACTTGAGGATACGCCGAGCTTGAGTCGACGAATTCCTAAGAACTCGTAACAAAAAGAAAACGTATGACGAAGTCGTCGAAAAGTAAATGCTGGAATATGAGTAAAAACGTGTATTTGATTGGTTGATAGATGTTTGATTACAAGGTCCTAGGGCTTATATTTATACCCTGCTCAAAGAGCTATGACCAGACACGATTAGAATTCGAATTCCAAATTACACGGAACCCGTATACAAAACGATGCGAATAACTAAGGAAATAATAAAACCATCCTTCGTGACAAACCGAAACTCCTCCACATGACAACTGGCAGCTTCCGAACTCCTCCTTCGCGTCATCGGCAATTCCCTTGCCACAGTCATCGGCAGACCTTTTTACTTGGTCATCGGCACCATATTACTGCCTGAGGACTTAGTCACATTCAACCTTTCCCTCATCGGCAACCATCCTTATCAGCAACCCGCATCGTACTGCCACCCTATCCTGCCATCCTGGACACGTGCCCAAAAATGGTGTCAACACCATGCCCCTACAACTAACATACACGTAGCTCTAGATGGCAGACCAGATATTTCGCAAAGTCGAAGGTATAATAACTAATGTCCCTGTCAAAATCAACGACCATTTTATTCCAACAGATTTCCAAGTCATTGACATGGGAGAAGATGAGTATGATCCACCCATCATCCTTTGGAAGACTGTTCCTCAGCACCGTAAAGCCATCATGTACATTGGAATAGGAGAAGTCCACATGCACTTCCCCTCTGAGAAGGTACGTCGCTACTTTGATGATTCTAACTATATATTTGAGATTCTAAGCAGACCAGGATGAGAAGAAGACAACACAACCGCAACCAAAGGAGGTAAATCATCAAGGACGAATGGGCGGACTACGAAGGAGAGGTAATAAGATCTGAAGATATACATATCTTGAACAGGTTTGTCTTGAGGAGACCGTAGCACCAAATCAGGTACGAAAAGGGAAAAGAGTTGTAATAGAAGAGGAGGCGCCGTCGGAACCACCGTCTAAGCCATCCAACGAATCCCAGGACGACTAAGCACATAAGGAGTCCCGTTCGGAGGACTTAAAAGCACTAAACACCGTGCCAAGAGATAAACTTGGTAGTTATCACTTTTTCTTTTATTATTTACTTTCCTTAAATAAGCTTGTTTAGTTAATCATGTTCATACTACCCTGAAAAGAAAATAAAAATATTAAAAATGACAAAGCCCCATATGAGTATGCTAGTGGCATAAAACCCATAAGTACATTCACTGTGGTGGTATAAAAATAAAATAAATATATTCCTATTCTATAAAAATGAAAATGTAAAAATAAGTTTATGATCCTACCAAAGAGAATAACATTTATTGAGGAAACTCAACATGATAAAGGGCTAGAGATTTACACTAACACTTAACCAGTTCCACAAAGCTTTGTTGTCTATTTGAGCTCCATAGAATTCAAGGATCAAGAGGACTAGCAGACGGAGGACATCCTAATCGCTGTTAGGGTGCTGCCGACATTCAAATACACCTCTGCCACCTGCTAGCTACATCAAAAGAAATTACGTCAAAATCCAGCTTGGGGGAGAGCACCCCCATTTATCCAGCTAAATGTTTCTACTTGCGTTTATACTTTACTCAAATAATAAAAAGATACATAATCATAAAAAACCAAATAAAGATTTTGTGCTTATTTATGTATAAATATATCTTGCTTAGTTTGCTAAATAAATAAATAAATAAAGTGGTTATGCTAAACTGAATCTTAATAATAAACTCTTACATGGATATGATGAATAGTTCCTCTGCCAAGTACCTAGTTTTCAAAATTGAGCTCTCTCTCAAGTTTAGCCATAACTGTTATAATTTAAAACTTGCTCTAAACCTAAATTTGTGGGAAGAGTACTTGATCTAAAGTCTAAGTTGTTAACGGATATGATATGGGAAGGTTGAGCTGCTGTTTATCTGTTCCTAGATATGCTAGAATTCTGGAGAATTTTATCTTTGAAAATCTTTAAAAATGTTGCATGATGAGTTCCTGTATGATGAGAGTTTAAATTCCTGGCACAGCCATATATACATGCTTATTAGACTAAGAACCATACATTTACTGCTTATGAGCATTGAGTGTGGTCAAGACCCTTAGAAGCTTGTCATGCGGTTAAAATCAAGATTCACTTACACGTCCACTCATATATGCTACTTCTACTCTAGAAGTACGCATCCACATACATCCACTCATTTCCATCTCCAGATCCACCTAAAATTATTTTACTCCTATCCAGGAGAGAATAGCTAAAAACATTCTCCTATTCCTATTATTCCCTGTGAAATAAATGCTCGAGTTATCTTGGTTACTACCACTTGCTACATTATTCCAGAAGGGTGAGTGCTCTAAAAAAAGAAGTGAGTATGAGGAAATAAAAAGGGGCAAGTGCCCGGAACCTCGAAGAAAAAAAAGTGAGACGAGAGGTAAAAATGGACAAGTGTCCGACAGTAGAATTAGGGGTACAAGATACCCACCTGAGAGAAAAGAAAATATAGAGCATCTCATTTCCCTCAAAAAGCTTCAAAGTACAAGAAAGGTATGTATCCCCTCAAAAGAGCAAAAGTAGAATTAGACTTTCACCATGGTTTTCACCATTATCACCATCATCATCATACATCATTCATTCGCCACACATGCACATCTTGATTTGACTTATTGACTTGTTCTTCTGGATCCATAGTTTGACTATGCAATAAATGTCTTATAAGTATGTATACTTTATCTCCCACCTATGAGCTCCAGATATCAAAGCCTTATTACCTCGAGTAAGTTTTAAGTCTTAATAGTTTGCTCTAACTCAGAGATGAGACCTTGTTTGAAAGCATGTGTACCATCAACATACTAAGGCATTACAGGAACTCCTGATCCATCACTGAGTCTATCCTTGATCAGGGACGAGCAAGAGGTAATCTTGGGGGAGTTTGTTGATGGTCCTTAAGTATCAAATTTAATCATCGAATAAATAAAGAAAAGGATCTAAATGCAACCAACACCCAGACTTAGGGTTTTATCTGACAGAATTCCACGAGTTTTTGTGTTTGTCTATTTCTGCAGGGGGTTATCAGGAAATATGGAGGAAAGGCCCACACGTCGGGTTTACATAGAGATAACGTGTGTGGCAATTTTCCATCATCTAGAAGATTCCAGAAGCCACGGAAATGAGCGGGAGGCCGAGCGGGCCCTGGGGCAGGGCGCCCGCTCTCCCCCCTAGGACGCCCGCCCTGGCTTGAGAGCCAATCAGGCTCCGCCTCACGAGTCATGCTCCACCGACCTAAGGGATCAAGGAAAACTACGCGATTAAGGTTGGTTTGATCCGACGTCCCACGTTCATTTGGGAAGGCTATATAAGCAAGGCCCCTGGCCCCTAGAGGGGGCAACTCTCAAACCCTAATTCATTCATTCATCCAAGGAGAAGAGCCTCTAATCAAAACCTACAGCCACCACATCAACTAGATCTCTAGTTTAGCATAGCTACATAGGATTAGAACTAGAAGAAGTCAATCTTCGATTGGTTTCCGGATCTATCAAGAGGATTCTTGGTAATTCCTCTATTGTTCTTTATTTGTTCATCATTGTTCTTCAATATTATGAATATGACTTTGACTCTATTTCAATATATTGATTATGACTTTGCTCTACTTGTTTATATTTTCAATTATATCGTTCTTAGTTTATCATGGTTATATGCTTGGCTTAGTTAGATTGGAATTATATAAATGCTTAGGATCATATAGCGTTTATCCATGTGTACAGTGGGTAAATGATAAGTATTGTGTAGGTGTGATGCCTATACCGTATTTATCTGCGATTGTACCCTATATGTCGGATCATGGGGTGGTTCACAGTGGTGATAGCTCCGTTGATTCTTATATAGCCCCCCTCCCATGTATAGGGCAGGCAGAGCAACATTATTATAGGGGAGTGATTGCTATGTTTTTCATCTTCCTTGATAATATTACTATGCATGGGCGTAATCTTATCTCACAATGATTGCCATGTATAATTGCACTAACTATGATATGCTAGACTTTATAGTTAAGAATAAATTTGGAAATATTCTTGTAGTTCATCCTAATTCCATGCTAATGACTTACTAGAATATCTGTTGAGGTGCTTATCATTATCATATGTGGCTAGTTATGCTGATCAGAATAGTTATCTTTGTCACCATTCATATTTTATCTATATTTTATGTGACACTTACCCCTGTATTGATGAGATAGATGAATGCTCTCTATTACACATGCAATGATACTCAGTTCCATATTTCATTCCATCATTATTAGTAATCCCTTCCCAGTGGTAAAAATATAAATAACAATACCTGTAATACTTTTCGGTTAAAATACTGCATCGGTATTAATCTGTGTGTTTGCAGATCCCATTTATTATTTATCTAGATGAGCAATTGCATATTTCAATACCGCGTCTCTCATGTCATGCTGGGGATGACAATTTGGCTTAAGTGGCATGAGGGATAGGTTTAGCATTTTTGGCGCCGTTATCAGAAATAGAAAACTAAGGTCTACTTTTAGTAATGATGTTAAGAATGCGCAAAACTCTTCACAGCGTAGCTAGAGGACGCCTCTGTGCTTGTTGCGGTGCTCTCCGCGTGGGAGTAGAAGGACGCCCACGTGCTGGTTCGCACTGGGACGCTGTGCCGATTCATGGTGGTTCGGCAACGGGCACTAACCATCGGCGAACAAAGGGTCCGAAGTGGAGATAGAGGCCCGGATGCGGAGGCAGAGGACGGCCATAAGCTGCCGCGATTAGATGCCGTCGAGGAGCAGGTAGGAGACAACGTTTGCCTCGATCCGGCCTTAAGGCACCGTAGGAAATAGATGTCATGATTTTGTGCTAGGACAACACCTTCCTAATCACACGGGGGGTCGTTCGCACGATGAGGCGGTAGATAGACGAACCATTTTTTGTTGCGCCAAAATATATTCATCTTTTAGTCTTCTTAGTTGTGGGAGATTTTTGGATTCTATGATCGGTCTTAGAGCAACTCTAAGAGATTAGTCAAATTATTTTCTAAAGATAAATTTAGCTATTGTTGAAGGAAAACGTTTTTAAGACTCTGTAAACGACTCTTCAAATTTAGTAGCTCTCTATCTCACCTGAATCGCTCTATACTTTTGGATAGTCTAACTCACTAGCCATCCTTTATCTGTTGGAGTACTTTAATATTTTTTTTGTCAAATTTATTTTAAAGAGTAGCTAAATTAGTAAATTTGGCTAGTTTTTTTGACTAATCTATTGGAGATGCTACAGTTTTGCATTTTATTTTTGGCAAAATATGGAGTTTGTCAAGTCTTAAATCAAAATAGAAAGGAGAAAAAAGGTCACCTTCAGTGGTTTGGTAAAATTGAGTTCGCCATTCTACTACTCCCAGCTGGTCAAATCATCCTCCCAGATGGCCAATCTACTGCTCCCAGCTGGCCATATATACTACTCTAAGGTCCAAGCAACAACCGACACTAACATATAAACCTTAGGTACCATGTAAACCAGATGCACATAATGAATCCATGGTCATGACGTACGTATCTCCTCCACAGCCGGCTTGATGAAGATCACCTCTCCATAGTCGGTGTTGATGTCCAGCGATGTGCAGAACCAAAAGATCGCGACCTCCAACTTTCCGTGGGAAGAAAATAGCGACGACGCGTGTGGAAGGAAAACACGCGAAGCTATGCGATGCCAAGCGCAATACACGGTTCGCATATATACCAAACCTGGTCAGGATTTTGCCAAGTTAACCAAAATACAAATCTCATTTGCCGAACCGTTGAATAAAAGTTTTTAAGATTTTTTTTTGCAAAAACAAGAATGCAAAGCCCATTTGCAAAACCGTTGGAGATGCTCAATAGTTTGCAAATTTTGTTTGGCAAATAACAATATTTGCCAACTCCCAAAACGATATGGAGAGGGAAAAAGGCATCTCCAAGTGTTTGACAATTTTGACTTGGTAAAAAAATTCTGTTGCTTCCGGAGATCAACGAAGAAGTATCAGGTTGTCAACTTGGTATAAAAGCGCACGCATGCAGTATGCTAAGCCTATTCTAGACGCGCATAAATGCCAAGAAAGGAGGAGAATTTACCAACTTGCTATAAATGCCAAGTCCAATTGCCAAATGTTGGATACAAGAGATTGTGAGAGTTTTTGCAAAAAAACAAAAATGACAAACCTATTTTCAAAACTGTTGAAGCTCAAAGTGGTCAAAATTGGCCATCATAAATAATAATTAATTTACGTTTAGAAAAGGGGTTCAGCTAAGAGCAACTCTAATAGTTTGCTAAAACTCACTTACCAAATTTATAGTTTTGCCTTCTTTAACAATTTGCTATTTGGGCTTGGCAAAAGAACTTAACATCCTAGGATTTTTGCCAATTCACAAAATTGAGCCTCCAATAAGTTGGTAAAACTAGTTGTCAAATTATGATACACGTGATGCCAAGCGATGGAGGACTTAGCATATTGGCCAAATGAAGGGAGAATTTTGCCAAGTTCATAAAATTGTCAAGTAGTTTTGCTAATTTATTAGAGGCTATTTTTATGATTTTAACAAAAATCCTAAAATGCCAACTAAAAACTTACCGTTGGAGTCAAAAAAATTTCATCCATCCCATCGAATCTTTAGACACATGCATGGAACATTAAATATAGATAAAAAATAAACTAATTACACAGTTTGGTTGAAAATCGCGAGACGAATCTTTTAAGCCTAGTTAGTCCATGATTAGCCTTAAGTGCTAACCCACATGTGCTAATGATAAATTAATTAGACTTAATAGATTTGTCTAAGAGTTTTCAGATGAGCTATGTAATTTATTTTTTTATTAGTTTCTAAAAATCTCTACCCACATCCTTTCGACACATATGATGTGACGTCAAAAAATTTCATGTTCAATCTAAACAAGCCTGAGTCATCGAACCAAGTCAAAAAAAAAATCGAACCCGAACCCGGCCAAAAGAGAGACTGTGGACGTGTCCATCCGCCGCGGAGCCGCCCGCACGGTCGCGCCGACCCCGACTCGTCTACAGATCCGCACGACGAAGCACAGAGGCATCCCACCCTTCCGCGTGGTGTGCTCCGTTCCTCTTTACGCCGTTTCCTCTCCCGACTCTCTCCTCGCCGTGCGCCGGCGTCCGACGCGTAGGAGTAGGAGGAACAAAGGCCGAGGCGGCGGGCGCGGCTGCGGCTGCAGAGGCGATGGGTGATCATGAGGCGCGCGGTGACGACTTCGAGAAGAAGGCGGAGAAGAAGCTCTCGGGCTGGGGCCTCTTCAGCTCCAAGTACGAGGACGCCGCCGACCTCTTCGACAAGGCTGCGAACTCCTTCAAGCTCGCCAAGAACTGTGAGCGCTCCTGGCTGCCCTGCCCAGATCCCCCTTCCCCCCCTCGTCTCCCATTTACTTTTTCCCCAATTGGTTATGACGAGTCGCTTGGTGGCCTTGCCGCCAGATCTGTCGGCCGATCGGGCGTCAGGATCGCTACCTGCTTAGTTTGGCAAACTAGCGGATGGGTTGGATCCGGGGTGGATCTCGGGTTGCGGATCTACGGCCGAGCCGCGTGATCTTTGATGCACTAGGTTTCGTCTGAGGATGCTGCTTCCATGAGTACACAGATTGTGCTTTTGCTTCCTTATATCTCTGAACTTTGTTTAGGTGGCCTGGCCTGAAAAAGGTCGGTCCTGGTGTATCCTTCTCCCTCTTTCCAGTTCAGATCAGATTGTTTCATTTTGTTTCCTGTATATTCATCCAATTATATTTCTTTGATAGGATTTTTGCTGATTCACATAATTCACTGGGACAGAGAACTTGCCACTTAATAGATGTTCATCTTTGTAGTCATCTCATTTTAGTGTTGATTGGGCTGACAGCACTGTATGCTTGAATTGTTGTAGTGTATAGGGGATCCGTGGACTGCATGAAAGAATAGAATAAAGTTTTGTTTCAGAGATTGATTATAAATTGACGTGGGTCATTTCAGTGTCCCTTAACTTTATTATTTTCAGTGACTAAGATCAGTTTACTGTTCAGGGAGCAGAGCTGCATCAGTGTACATCAAGATTGCTAACTGTCATTTGAAGGTTGGTTCATTGGTTTGCTTATGTTTTGGGTTATTAGTTTGTCATCTTCACAAATCATGCTGTTGAAACAAGATGATGCTTACGGTTCTTACCTACCGAACAGGGAGATAGCAAGCATGAGGCTGCCTCAGCGTACGTCGAGGCAGCAAATTGCTACAAAAAGTTCTCACCTCAGGGTACCTCCAGTTTCTGAGTATCATGCATACTCTACCATTAACTGTCTGTTTTATCTTGATATAATTCATGTAAAATACTCGCATGTTCTTAGTCTTGTTTTCTCTGGACCACAAAATAAGTTATTCTATCATATTATGATGCCCTTCTGCTTGCTTAATGTTGAGTTATTGACTGTCTTTTTTTCCTGTTGTTAGCCATCTGTTGGTTATATTGTGTGAACTGTGGCATATTTCTATTAATAGCATTTCTTCTCTAACATGCATGAGAGCTGCATATTATTTCATGAGTAAAGTCCATTACCGATCCCTAAACTTGTTCGGGGATGTCATCTCGGTCCCTAAACTCGCAAAACGATCGTTTAGGTACCTAAACTTGTTCGGCTATGTCATCCTGGTCTCTAAACTTTGAAATCTCATATATAAGTCCTCAAACTTGTTCAATTATGTCATCCCGGTCCCTAAACTTGTTTTTAAGTGTCATCTGGATCAAAACATGGCGAATCTAAAAACTCTATATCAAAAAATAACTTATAACTTTTTCATATGAACTCAAATGAAGATAAACTTTATATCAAAATTGTAGCCAACAACGCAATCTACAACTTTGTAGTTGAAAAGTTTTTAAATTAAAATCATTTAGGGTCCCAAAATATTTTTTGTAAGTTTATAGATTTTGAAGTTTAAAATTTAAAATTAAACTTTATGACAATAAGTGACTTCAAATAAAAAAATTTTCAACTACAAAGTTGTAGGTCGCGTTGAGGGCTATAACTTTGATATAAAGTTTATCTTCATTCGAGTTCATATGAAAAGGTTATGAATTATTTTTTGATACAGAGTTTTTAGATTGCTTTGTTTTCACCAGATGAGACTCAAAACCAAGTTTAGGGACCAGGATGACACAAGTGAACAAATTTGAGGACCTAAACGGGTGATTTATACTTTTAGGGACCGGGATGATACAACCGAATAAGTTTAGGGACCGAGATGACACAGACGAACAAGTCTGAGGACCTAAACGGTCGATTTGCGAGTTTAGTACAAGTTTAGGGACCGGTGTTGGACTTTACTCTTATTTCATTAAGAAGAGAGGGAGAGCAAGAGGGCATAGAACTCTTAAAACCTCAGGCCACAAACAAAACACCCCCTCCACCTGATTCATTGCAAGAAATAGCCTGTGATAGGATGAAACGACCTGAGACAACCAATAACAAAGGATCACCTGACCCCATGAAGCGACCTGAGACAACCTAACATAGCATCACCTGGCCTCATGAAGGGACCTGAGACAGATCACCTGACCCCATGAAACGACCTTAGGAGCAATTCTTGTAGACATATTACACCAGCTGAATCTGAACATCTGGGCTCGCACCATTGAAAACACAATCATTCCGGTGTTTCCAATTTTCCCAAGCAAAGGATGATGAGAGAATTCAGCCCTTTCCTGTCTTTTTGCGCTTGCTTCATGTCTTGGAACCACGAACATGACAAATGGTTAGTATTTGGCTGTGGACAAATAACACTCAAACCTAGCTTCAAGAATATGAGGTGCCACACCTGCTGAACAAAGACTCAAGACACTTGCTGTACAGATTCCCTGTCCCTCAAACCTAACTACACAAGTTTAATTGAAGGATTCACACATCTTTTTTTTTTCTTGAAAACATAGTAGAGCTGCATATTGTTAATATTAAGATGAAAGAAAAGGGATAAAGATCCCTTACAAAAACACCTCAGACCCACATCATTACGATACACCTTAAATGTACACTTTCAATTCACAGCATCAAACAATCTGTAGTTGAAGCATTTTGTTTATTGACAATTACACACACACACACACACAACAAAAACAGAAAAAAAACCCTCAGACCTGTGGGTGGGTAAGACAGTCCCTGGGCATTTTGATAAGAAGACATTCTCATGCGGGTCGATAAAACCCTTGAACTCTTACCCCACCCATACACAACTACACTATATCCCATGTCAGAACGACCATGATCTGGACTGAACCATAGACGTGCTTTGCATGGGAAAGATGAGGGGATTTTTT